>NC_135809.1:109402610-109610287 GCF_964213995.1 Mustelus asterias | reverse complement strand
GTCTGCTTGAAGCCAAAACATGGGGCCAAATCCTGAGGGATGTTACTGGGCAGTCTAACTGCAGCAGAATGTGATCTGTTTCTTTGTCTCACTATTCCGTGTGAGACAGGCTGGGTGCTGCCACAGACATACAGCTCATAGACCACTTCAGATCCTCCAGCATGTACCAAAAACACCCGGGCAATTCTAATATCTCGTTCGCAGAAATCCTCCTCTTAATAGTTAGAGCTGATGGTTCAGGCTCTCTGCAAGGTCGCCTCAGCTAGTCCAGTTCCATTGCCTTTTGCCTGTAATTTTGCATTTTTTTCCTTTTAATGTGTTTACATCCTTTTTTTTCCTCCAAATCCATTTTGACATCCTTGGGTGTCTGTGCAAACTTCCTGTGTCTATGTGGATTTCCTCCGGGTGCTCAGGTTTCCTTCCACAGTCCAAAGATGTGCAAGTTAGGTGGATTGGCCATACTAAATTGTCCCTTCGTGTTAAAAGGTGTGTAGGTTAGGTGGATTAGTCATGGTAAATTCATGGGGCCATAGGGACAGAGTTCAGGGTTGAACCTGGGTAAGATGGTCTTTTGGAAAGTCGGTACAGACTCAATGGGCTGAATGGTTTCCTTCTGCACTGTAAGGATTTTAGGGACAGACAATCGAATCTGTCTCCTAGAGTCAGACAATATATTCTAGATCCTTAACACTCCCTGATTAAAAACATTTTTCTTTTTGTGTTGCCACTCATTCTTTTGCCAATCATTTTACCTCAGTTTGCTATGGTTCTCAGTCTTTCTGCCAATAGGAACAGTTTCTTCCTGTCTGTCCAGTCCAGACTTATGATTTTGAACTCCTCTATTCAATCTTCTCTTCTCAAAGAAAAACAGACCCAGTTTCTCCAAACTATCCACATAATGGAAGTCATAAAATCATAGAATCCTACAGTGCAGAAGGAGGCCATTTGGCCCATCAAGTAAGGATATTATTAAAGAAAGGATATTATTAAACTAGAAAGAGTGCAGAAAAGATTTACTAGGATGCTACTGGAACTTGATGGTTTGAATTATAAGGAGGAGCTGGGTAGACTGGGACTTTTTTCTCTGGAGCGTAGGAGGCTTAGGGGTGATCTTATAGAGGTGTATAAAATAATGATCAGCTATAGTCAATATCTTTTCAAAGAAGGTAGAGGGAATCTAAAACTAGAGGGCACAGGTTTAAGATGAGAGGGGAGAGATGCAAAAGGGTCCAGAGGGGCAATTTTTTCACACAGAGGGTGGTGAGTGTCTGGAACAAGTTGCCAGAGGTAGCAGTAGAGGCGAGTACAATTTAGTCTTTTAAAAAGTGTTTAGACAGTTACATGGGTAAGATGGATATAGAGGGATATGGGCCAAACGTGGGCAATTGGAACTAGCTTAGGGGTTAAAGAAAAGCAGTGGCATAGACAAGTTGCCTGTTTCCATGCTGTAAACCTCTATGACTCTATGAGTCTGCACCAACCACAATCCCACTCAGGCCTATCCCCATAACCCCATGTATTTACCCTAACTAGTCCCCCTGACACTGAGGGGCAATTTAGCATTGCCAATCTATCTGACCCGCACATCTTTGGAGTGGGGGAGGAAACCCACGCAGACACGGGGAGAACCTGCACTCCACACACACAGTGACCTAAGCCGGGAATCGAACCTTGGTCCCTGGCGCTGTGAGGCAAAAGACGGCGTCCCGCTGTGTTGGGCAGGCTGGGCTACAGCGTCTATTCACAGGCACGATCCCACTACAGATCAGCACGGGGGCTTTGACCTGCTCCATTTCCAACCTGGGTCGGTTCACCCCTCTTTATCCCACCTGGTGATCTGAGGTTCTCTCCAGAGCACCATATAGATGCTGAATTTAATGCAGATGCCTGATCGGCACAGTCTGCTGGCAGCCCAGAACCCCTAACCTCAAGCGATCCAGCAGCCTCAGCCTCCGAGTAGCCGGATAACAGGCGCGCACCACTCCTCATCTCTGGAGCCACTCAGCCTTTCTGCATGCTTGCTACATCCTTTACATCTGTCCTAAACTGTGGTGCCCAGAATTAGACACAATACTGCAGTTGAGGCTCAATCAGTGTTTTATAAAGGTTCATCATAACTTTCCTATTTTTGTAGCCTCTTTACAAATACATGCTTTCTTCGTGAATGTTCTCAACATCTCTCCAACCAATTATTTGTGCACAAATATCTCCAGTATAGCGACTGTCAGTGTGGAAAAGTGGCAAAGCAGCTGCGGCATAATAAGCAAATATATATAAAGGAAGTTTAGATGTCTTTATGCATAAGTATATTGAAGTATAATTATAAAATCCTCCAGAATGTATGTATGAAACACTGAAGGATGACTAGCTGCTATATCAAATGATATAAATATCTTTAAACCATGAAAGTTGCGGTATTAAACAACTCAATACTATAGTGAGTGGTTGTAAGATCAAGTTGGGGTCGAGTTACTTGATCAGTTGGGGCTTCTGATAAATATATCAAACCACAAGTGTAGAACAAAAACTCCCAACAAAGCATATGTGTCCCAGTTGGAGGACATAATATGATAAGGGCAGGGAAGATAGCATAAGTTTGTTGCTTTAATCCAGTGAGAACAGGATGATATGCTTCATTCCAATTGGGAACGGTACTTAGTAAACACAGGGAGGCTGTAATTCTCAGAAAATGCTTTTGTTACATGGCCAGGTGGGGAGATAAAGCCATTCTGACTCAAAGGATATGATCCATAATTAGATGCTTATGACCAAGCCAGGGACAGGAACAAGAGGAGATAATGACTTGCTTTGCAGCGATATCCATTGATCCCACCCAAGGCCATAAATGACGAACTAGCTATTCGTCACCAAAGTGTCAGTGCTAACTGCTGATCACTCAGACACCCCCACAGTGACTAATAGCCACTCAATTGGATCAAGGGAATCAATAGCCTTTAGGATTGGATTGCGACTGGCCGAGATGGGCTGAGTAACTGTATAAAAGTTGATGCTTTTCTTTGCCTTTGTGGAGTTGCATTTGGGCTTGCCCTGTGACATCTCCCCACTGGCACGAGAGCTCAATAAACTGTTTGACGATTGGAACAGACCTGAGTGTGGAGTGATTCCTCTGAACTCATTCACACGAGCAGTTACAACACTGGCAACTACCCAGCAGCATGGAAAGTTGCTGAGGTATGTCCAGAATATAAGAAACAGAACAAATCCACCTGGGCCAATTACTGGCCATCAGTCAACTTGATCATCCAATTGATGGAAGGGGTCATCAGCAGCACTATCAAGCGGCACTTCCTCTGCAATAACCTGCTCGTGAATGCCCTGTTTGGGTTCTGCAAGAATCACTCGCCATTGACCACAAACCGAACTAGACTCCATATAAATACTGAAATACTGTGGCTGCCAGAACAGGTCAAAAGCTAGGAATCCTGTGGTAAACAATTTGCCTCCTGACACCCAAAGGCACAAATCAGGAGTGTTGTGGAATACTCTCCACTTGCCTGGATGAGTGCAGCTCCAACAACACTCAAGAAGCACAACGCATCCAGGGACAAAGCAGCCTACTTGATTGCTAACCCTTCCACAAACATTCAATCCCTCTACCAGCAACAAACAGTGACAGCTGTGTGTAAGATCTACAAAATGCACTGCAGGAACTTGCCAATGTTCCTTAGGCAGCATCTTCCAAGCCCATGGTCACTACCATCTAGAAGGACAAACGTTGCAGATAACTGGGAACACCACCACTTGGGGTTTCCCTCTAAGTCACTCACCATCCTGACTTGGAAATATGTCATCACTCCTTCACTGTTGCTGGGTCAAAATCCTTAACAGCACTGTGGGGTACCTACAGCTCAGGGACTGCAGTGGTTCAGGAAGGCAGCTCAACACCACCTTCTGAAGGGCAACTAGGGCTGGGCAATACATGATTTGATTTGATTTGATTTGATTTATTATTTTCACATGTATTAGCATATAGTGAAAAGTATTGTTTCTTGTGCGCTATACAGACAGAGCATACCGTTCATAGAGAAGGAAATGAGAGAGTGCAGAATGTAATGTTACAGTCATAGCTAGGGTGTAGAAAAAGATCTATTTAATGCAAGGTCGGTCCATTCAAAAGTCTGATGGTAGCAGGGAAGAAGCTGTTCTTGAATTAGGTTGGTACGTGACCTCAGACTTTTCTATCTTTTTCCCAACGGAAGAAAGTGGAAGAGAGAATGTCCGGAGTGCATGGGGTCCTTAATTATGCTGGCTGCTTTGCCGAGGCAGCGGGAAGTGTAGACAGAGTCAATGGATGGGAAGCTAGTTTGTGTGATGGATTGGGCAACCTCATGACCTTTTGTAGTTTCTTGCGGTCTTGGGCAGAGCAGGAGCCATACCAAGCTGTGATACAACCAGAAAGAATGCTTTCTGTGGTGCACCTGTAAAAGTTAGTGAGAGTCGTAGCTGACATGCCAAATTTCCTTAATCTTCTGAGAAAGTCGGGGCGTTAGTTGGCTTTCTTAACTATGGTGTCGGCATGGGGGGACCAGGATAGGTTGTTGGTGATCTGGACACCTTAAAACCTGACCCTTTCTGCTTCGTCCCTGTTGATGTAGAGAACAAGATGTAGATAGGGGCATGTGCTCCTCTACGCTTCCTGAAGCCAATGACAATCTCCTTTGTTTTGTTGACGTTGAGACATTTGTTGACATGCTGGCCTAGCCAGCAATGCCCACATCCCATAAATGAATTTTTAAAAATAGAGTCAAGTTTCATAGAGTTATGATAGTACAGAATGAGACCATATGGCCCATCAAGTCCATATCTGTTCATTGTAGAGCAAACCTGTCAATCGCATTCACCGAGTCTATCTCATAGCCCTGCAAGTTTTTTTTCCCTTAAGTGCCCATCCAGTTTCCTTTTGACATCAATGATCGTCTTTGTTTCCACCACCATCATAGGCAGCAAATTCTAGACCTCTACCACTCATTGCAGAAAACATCTGCATCTCTTGCCCAAAACCTCAAATCTGTGCCATTGAACCTTGCACCATCATCTAATTTGAACAGATGTTTTCACTAACTTGACTAAACTTTTATCTGCTCACTCCATTATAGGAAGGACACAATTGCTTTGGGGAGAGTGCAGAAGAGATTTACAAGAATATTGCCTGGGCTTAAAAATTGCAGCAATGAGGAAAGGTTGGGTAGGATAGGGTTCTCTGGAACACAGGAGGCTAAGGGACGACCTAATTTAGGGGTACAAAATTGAGGGGCCGAGATCGGATAGACAGGAAATGCTTGTTTCACTTGGGTAAGGAATCAATTACTAGGAGTTATAGATTTAAGATGATTGGTAGAGCATTAGAGGAGACATGAGGAAAAGCTTTTCACCCAGAGGATGGTGTGTGTCTGGAATTCATTGCCAAAGTCAATGGTTGAGGCTGAAATGCAACTTATTTAAAAGGTACTTCGATCTGTACCTTCAGATATCTGAAGAGCTGTAACCTGCAAGATTATGGCCTAAGTGCTGGAAAGTGCATTAAAATGAACAGCTTTTTTTTCTATTTTTTGGCCAGCACAGACACAAATAGGCTGAATGGCCTCTTCTGCATTGTAATTTTTCTCTGGTTGATTTTCACCTCAATCAATCTCACTCACTCAGCTTTTCCAAATTAACCTTGTAGGTAACACTCCATTGATGGACCTTTTCTTGTAAATCTACTCCACACCCTCATGAGCACGCTCTCAAGGACCCTCACATCCTTTATAAAGTGTGGTGACCTCAGCTGGATACTGTTGGATGTGGCCTAATCAGAATGCTATAATGTTTCAGTATATCTTTTCTTATGTAGTTAATACCACTGTGAAGTCATCATCCCATATGATTTCTAATTACTCTCAAAATGTCCTGCCTCCTTCAAAGTTCTTTGCATGGGACATCTCAGGTCATTCTCCTGGCATGATCTTTAGAATTGTGCCATTAAATCTATATTACTTCTCCCTATCCCTTCAGCCATAATGCATTACCTCACACACTTCAATATTAAAGTGCATCTGACACTTGTTTTCCAATTCTATTGTTCTGTCAATGTCCTGTTGCAATTGATTTGTATCAGCTTCATTCTTTGTCACACGTCCAAATTTGAATTGCTATGACAACGAGGAGCAGAATTGCTTTCCTTCCCCCCCCACTATTAATCTAACTGCGACAGCTTTTAAGAACAAAAATGCTCTTGCCTATGCAATGGATGTTTTACTGTTTACGTGCTATAACATACATGGACAGGATTTCTATGAGATTTTATTTAACCAGAAAAGAGATTTGTAGTTACTTTGATCTAACAATCAACGGAAAAGAAACAGAATTTCACACAAAGTTAATACACACAAAATAAGTAAGTGGGATGAGCGATTTAAGCAGCAATAAATTTCCATGGATAAACATTCTCGAAGTTGGTGACTGGTCTGGCTTCAGGCTGAACTCAGTGGTCCTTCTGGTCATTGTCAAGGAAGTTTAAAGCAGTAGACGGACAATTTAACTTCTTCTGAAGATATCAGCTGCTGGGTTGAGCTCTTTCTGAAACATTTTTGGCGCATAGAGTGTCAAAAAAGAGCATACAGGATTTGAAACTTAAATTGTCTGAAGAGTGAGAGACACCCAGACAGGGATCTTGCTCTTTAGTGTCTCATGCTTGCACTGGTCCACAGTGGAAAACAGGTGCTTAAACATACCAAGTGTTCGCTGACTTGTCAGAAGACCTACTCTCTCTCCACAGAATCATAGAATTCCTAAAGTGCTGAAGGAGGCCATTCAGCCCATCGAGGCTGCACAGACTCTCTGATCATACCTCCTACTTTTATATTTAGATCATTAATATACAATACAAACAGCAAGGCATCCAAGGGACCCAACATCAACACCTGTGGTTAACCACTGGACACTAGCTTCCAGTCACAAAAACAACTTTCGACTATCACCCTCTACCTCCTGCCACTAAGCCAATTTTGGATGCAAAGTGCCCTGGATCACATGGGCTCTTATCCCCTTGACCAGTCTCTCATGTGAGACCTTGTCAAAAGCCTTACTGAAGACCATGCAGACTACATCAACTGCACTGCCCACGAGTTACCTGCTCAAAAAATTCAATCACGTTCGTTAGACATGATCTCTCCCTGACAAAGTAAGGCTGACAATCCTTGATTAATCCTTGCCTCACCAAGTGGAGATTAATTTTGTCCCTCAGAATTTTTTTCAATAATTTCTCTACCACTGATACTGGACCTCACTCACCTGTAATTACCTGGTTTATCCCTACTTGCCTTCTTGAATAATGGTACCACATTAGCTATCCGCCAATCCTCTGGCACCTTGCCTGTGTAAGAAGTCTCACAACACCAGGTTAAAGTCCAACAGGTTTATTTATAAGACCATAAGACCATAAGACATAGGAGCGGAAGTAAGGCCATTCGGCCCATCGAGTCCACTCCACCATTCAATCATGGTTGATTTCAACTCCATTTACCCGCTCTCTCCCCATAGCCCTTAATTCCTCGAGAAATCAAGAATTTATCAATTTCTGTCTTGAAGACGCTTAACGCCTCGGCCTCCACAGCCCTCTGTGGCAATGAATTCCACAGACCTACCACTCTCTGGCTGAAGAAATTTCTCCTCATCTCTGTTCTAAAGTGACTCCCTTTTATTCTAAGGCTGTGCCCCCGCGTCCTAGTCTCCCCTGCTAATGGAAACAACTTCCCTACGTCCATCCTATCTAAGCCGTTCATTATCTTGTAAGTTTCTATTAGATCTCCCCTCAACCTCCTAAACTCCAATGAATACAATCCCACGATCCTCAGATGTTCATCGTATGTCAGGCCTACCATTCCCGGGATCATCCGTGTGAATCTCCGCTGGACCCGCTCCAGTGCCAGTATGTCCTTCCTGAGGTGTGGGGCCCAAAATGGCCACAGTACTCCAAATGGGGCCTAACCAGTGCTTTATAAAGCCTCAGAAGTACATCCCTGCTTTTGTATTCCAAGCCTCTTGAGATAAATGACAACATTACATTTGCTTTCTTAATTACGGACTCAACCTGCAAGTTTACCTTTAGAGAATCCTGGACTAGGACTCCCAAGTCCCTTTGCACTTTAGCATTATGAATTTTGTCACCGTTGAGAAAATAGTCCATGCCTCTATTCTTTGGTAGCACTTGGCCGGCATCTCCACAACACCTCTCCTGTGGCCAGAGAGGAATTGAAAATTAGCATCAGAGCCTTGCGATTTACTCCCTTGCCTCGCACAACAGCCTGGGATGCATCTTGTCTGGGCCTAGGGATTTATCCACTTCCAAACCCATTAAAACCGCTAATACCTCCTCCTTCTCAATGCTAATTTGTTCACTTATATCACACTCCCCCTCCAGATTTCTATACCTGCATCATCCTTCTCCAGAGTGAACACAGATGTAAATTTGAGGGTAAATCCACATCTGGTATGTGGCAGTCTTTTAAGGAACGGCTGTTAGGGCTACAGGACAAGCATGTGCCTGTAAAAAAGAAGGATAGGAAGGGTAGGATTAGAGAACCGTGGATAACCAGGGAAATTGAGGGACTGGTCAAAAAGAAAAGAGAGGCGTATGTTAGGTCCAAGCAGCTAAAAACGGAGGGAGCTCTGGAGGAGTACAAAGAAAGTAGGAAAGTACTCAAACGGGGAATTAGAAGAGCAAAAAGGGGTCACGAAATGTTCTTGGCAGACAGGATTAAGGAGAATCCCAAGGCATTTTATTCATACGTTAGGAACAAAAGGCTTGTTAGGGAAACAATCGGACCTCTCAGGGACAATAGTGGGGACTTATGCTTGGAGCCCAAAGAAGTAGGGGAGATCCTAAATGAATACTTTGCGTCGGTATTCACAAAGGAGAGGGATGTGTTGACTGGGAGTGTCTCTGAGGGGAGTGTTGAACCGTTGGAGAAAATCTCCATTACAAAGGAGGAAGTGTTAGGTTTGTTAGAGAATATAAAGACGGACAAATCCCCAGGGCCTGATGGAATCTATCCAAGGCTGCTCAGGGAGACGAGAGGTGAAATCGTTGGGCCTCTGACGCAAATCTTTGTCTCGTCACTGGACGCAGGTGAGGTCCCAGAGGATTGGAGGATAGCCAATGTGGTCCCGTTATTTAAGAAGGGTAGGAAGGATAACCCGGGTAATTATAGGCCGGTGAGCTTGACGTCCGTGGTGGGGAAGTTGTTGGAGAAGATTCTTAGAGATAGGATGTATGCGCATTTAGAAAGGAATAAACTCATTAACGATAGTCAGCATGGTTTTGTGAGAGGGAGGTCATGCCTCACTAACCTGGTGGTGTTTTTTGAAGAAGTGACCAAAATGGTTGACGAAGGAAGGGCCGTGGATGTTGTCTATATGGACTTTAGTAAAGCGTTTGACAAAGTCCCTCATGGTAGGCTAGTGAAAAAGGTTGGATCTCATGGGATAAAGGGGGAGGTGGCTAGATGGGTGGAGAACTGGCTTGGTCATAGAAGACAGAGGGTGGTAGTGGAAGGGTCTTTTTCCGGCTGGAGGCCTGTGACTAGTGGTGTACCGCAGGGCTCTGTATTGGGACCTCTGCTTTTTGTGATTTATATAAATGATCTGGAAGAAGGAGTAACTGGGGTGATCAGTAAGTTTGCGGACGACACAAAACTGGCAGGACTTGCAGATAGTGAGGAACATTGTCAGAGGCTACAGAAGGATATAGATAGGCTGGAAATTTGGGCAAAGAAATGGCAGATGGAGTTCAATCCTGATAAATGCGAAGTGATGCATTTTGGTGGGAATAATGTAGGGAGGAGCTACACGATAAATGGAAGAACCATAAAGGGTGTAGAGACGCAGAGGGACCTGGGTGTGCAAGTCCACAGATCTTTGAAGGTGACGTCACAGGTGGAGAAGGTGGTGAAGAAGGCATATGGCATGCTTGCCTTTATAGGACGGGGCATAGAGTATAAAAGTTGGGGTCTGATGTTGCAGATGTATAGAACGTTGGTTCGGCCGCATTTGGAATACTGCGTCCAGTTCTGGTCGCCACACTACCAGAAGGACGTGGAGGCTTTGGAGAGAGTACAGAGGAGGTTTACCAGGATGTTGCCTGGTATGGAGGGGCTTGGTTTTGAGGAGAGATTGGGGAAACTGGGGTTGTTCTCCTTGGAAAGACAGAGGATGAGGGGAGACTTAATAGAGGTGTATAAAATTATGAAAGGCATAGATAGGGTGAACGGTGGGAAGCTTTTCCCCGGGTCGGTGGTGACGTTCACGAGGGGTCATAGGTTCAAGGTGCAGGGGGGGAGGTTTAACACAGATATCAGAAGGACATATTTTACACAGAGGGTCGTGGGGGCCTGGAATGGGTTGCCGGCCAAGGTGGTGGAGGCGGACACACTGGGAACGTTTAAGACTTATCTAGACAGCTATATGAACGGAGTGGGAATGGAGGGATACAAAAGAGTGGTCTAGTTTGGACCAGGGAGCGGCGCGGGCTAATTGTTCTTTGTTTCTCGTTTCAAGGCTTCATTCTATGATCATCTTGCTGGTGCCAGTACAGAGCGAGACTGCGGATAGTTGGGAACCTGTCTCGGGGGCAGGGAATTCATATGGTGTTCGTGGAAGTGGAAATGAATAGGGTTGGGAAGCATTTTCCGATCAGGGCCAGTGTGATCTCCTGGACTCGTTTCGATCGCCTCAGGGGGTCGGAGAGGAATTTCCCAGATTTTCTTTTTCCCCATATTGGCCCTGGGGTTTTCACTCTGGGTTTTCGCCTCTCCCTGGAGATCACATGGTCTGGAATGGGGGGGTAGGGGTGAGTTAATAGGTTGTGATGAACAAAGCATCATAGCTGTGAGGGACAGCTCGGGGATAGGATATTAGTATGTAGATAGGCTGGAAAATTGGGCGGGGATCCTGGATTCAGGATTCAATCCTGGACCGGGGAGCGGCACGGGCTTGGAGGGCCGAACGGCCTGTTCCTGTGCTGTATTGTTCTTTGTTCTTTGTTGTTCTTTGTAAAAAGCTGATATAAAACCTCAGCAGGTCTGGAGAGTCAGTAAGGAGAGCAAAGAGCTGACGTTTCGAGTCCAGATGACCCTTTGTCAAAGCTAAAAGGTGTAGGAAGTGGGAGATATTTATATTGCCGGGTAAGGGAATGAAAGATGAGTAATAATCACAGAAACCAGGGGAAAGGCTGCTAATGGGACCACCTCGACCCCTTTGTTTCCATTTTATTTTATTTTTTTACTGTTCTCTACATTTTATTTCTTTATTTTATTTCTTCATTTTTCTTCCCCCCCCAACTCTTTCCCCCTACCTTATCCCCCTTTTTCTTACCTTTTCTCCCCCTCTCCCCACTTTTACTAATTTTTACCTCTCTCCCACCCATTCCCCCCTCCCTCACCCCCACATCGTCATCTGTCACAGTTTATCTCTGATTTCAGCTTCTCTGCCATTTGGCCATTCACACCCTTTATTCTCTCTATGGACTGCCATTAGCAGCCTTTTCCCCTGGTTTCTGTGGCTATGACTCATCTTTCATTTCCTCACCCTACAGTAGAAATATCTCCCACTTTCTACACCTTTTAGCTTCGACAAAGGATCATCTGGACTCAAAACGTCAGCTCTTTTCTCTCCTTACAGATGCTGCCAGACCTGCTGGGATTTTCCAGCATTTTTTCTTTTGGTTTCAGATTCCAGCATCCGCAATAATTTGCTTTTATCCAGTGATATAAAACTTCACCTACCTCTTCTGGTTTCACACATAGGGCCCGATTTTACCATTTTGATTCTAAGTGCCGAATCTGGGCGTAGTACAGGTCCGACTTTGAAATCCGCGTTCAGACGCGCCCATACGCTTTCAGCCGGCTCCAGTCCGATCCGTGCTGTGGGCGGGGCTTAGCGCTGCCAGAACGATCGGCGCTCTGAACTGCGCATGCGCAGTTTGAAAAAAATTTGTAAAAGTGCGCCCGGGTCGGGAAAGGAAAAAAAAGCAGAAAGCGGAGAGAGCGGCTCTCTGACACAGATCATCCGCGGGGGAGGGAGGCAGGTCAGATGTATCTCTGGGGGCGGAGGGGAGGAGGAGGAGGTGGGTCAGTGATGCGGATCATTGATGTGCCTTGCACTGGAAGTCGCTTCTGTGCTAATTTTATTCTGGTAGTCACAGGAAGATGGAATCTTGTAACCCTGTGATGACTTCCACGATTAGGTGAAAGAGAGCCTAGGAGTTTTAGAGAGGTTTTGCTGTAAAGAAGGCAGGAAACAATAGCTAGCTGTCTCAGGTCACTGATATAAACCTTTGATCAAACAAATGAATCTTGCAGGCATTTCTCAGAGAGAGGAGATTGTTTATCGATCTATATCAAAAAATTCATGCTAATCCTGGGCAGTGGAGAGTATTTTCAAGCAGAGTTAATAATCTGATTGCTGTCCTGTCTAGTGCAATTCACTGAACCCGGAGCTCTAATCAGTCTGGGGTCTTGCAGTAAAATGTATCTCTGGGGGAGGGGGTGAGGAGGGAGGTGGGTCAGAGCATCCTCTGGGGGGGAGGATGAGGAGGCAGGTCAGATGGATCTCTGGTGGGGGGCAGGGGTGTCCGCTGCCACTCTGCGGTGATCAGTGGGGAGCGAGGGGGGCAGGGGTGTCTGCTGCCACTCTGCGGGTGATCCCTCCTCCCCACTAGAGGAATGAATCCCGGAGTGCCTCCACTCCGGGAGGAGGGATTCGTTCCTCTGGAGGGGAGGAGGGATCATCCGCAGAGTGGCAGTGGACACCCCTGCCCCTCCCTCCCCACCGAACGCCCACAGAGTGGCAGCAGACACCCCTACCCCCCCCCCTCCATACTGATCACCCGCAGAGTGGCAGCGGACACCCCTGCGGGGTGACCATATCTTAAATCATGTTACCGATGAACCTCGCAGTCTCACAGATGGACCGCTGTGCCACCAGCCACACCCGAGCTCTGAAATCCGGCTCTCAAGCTGGTCAAACGCTGGCATTTCCTACACATGTAGTCATCCAGACTGCAAAGAGCATCTTAAGAATTCTCATGTGCTCCTGGCCATGCAATACATGGGACTGAGCTCCTCAGTCATACAGTTAACTAAAAGCCTCTTACCTTTAATTCATGCCAAGTAGAAAATTATTTAAGTTATTGGGGCAGCATGATGGAACAGTGGTTAGCACTGCTGCCTTACAACCCCAGAGACCTGGGTTCGATTCCTGGCTTAGGTCACTGTCTATGTGGGGCTTGCACATTCTCCCCGTGTCTGAGTGGGTTGCCTCCAGATGCTCCACTTTCCTCTCACAGTCCAAAGATGTGCACGTTAGGTGCATTGGCCACGCTAAATTCTCCCTCAGTGTACCCAAACAGGTGCCGGAGTGTGGCGACCAGGGGATTTTCACAGAAACTTCATTGCAGTGTTAATGTTAGCCTACTTGTGACTAATAAATAAACTTTAATAAAAGCCAGAACTCATACCGTAATGTAGCTTTAACTTGGAAGAAACAACTTACCCACTACCTACCAGTCAGCTCTCTCTTTTGTGCTGTCATTCCTTTTAAAAGATTGACATGATCAGATTTTGAATTCTGACCCCACAGTGTCTGGAATCTGGAGTGATCTGCTCCACCCCCTGTCCTGCAAATAGGGACAAGAGATGTGGCTAATTCCCATTTTCCTGTCTCCTATCCTCCATTCTGAAGAACAGTTATTTACTTAGACATACTACTCTCTGTCCAACAGCATACTTTTTTAAAATCAATGCTCACAATTCCCATGAGATGGTTTTGGGAACCAGCCAGTTTACGTGATACTTTGACAAGTACTTCCTTAAAATCCAAATAGATAACTTCCATCAAATTCCTATCATCCACCTTATCTATTACATCAACAAAATATTCAATTGAATTAGTCAAGCATGACCTGCCTGACGTGAGTCCACATTAGCTTCACTAAATTAACTGAAAGTGCCTGCCAATTTTCCCCCTGACTTATTGTTTCTAAAGCCTTACGCAACATTGATATTAAACTGACCAATAATAATGTAAATGTCACATGTTTCACTCTAATCCTCTGGCATCCCCCCCCCCCCGCCCTTCTCAGCCCCCCGCCCCCCCTCCCCACACCCCCATTCCTAGGGAAGTTTGGAAGATTTTGGTGATTATTTCAATCATCACCTTCATTTCCTTTAACAATCTGGACACAAGCCAGACTTGGACTGGACCAACTGGCTTATCCACCCTATGCACAAGTCCAGTAAATCTAGTCTATCAATTTTCACCCCACCCATTACTCTATCCCTGCTTCTACTGATATTTTGTCAGCAATTCTTTAGTAAACACCAGTACAAACTCATTAAATATTCTAGTCTTGCTCCAAGTCTTTAAGCAAACATCACCCTGCCTGTCCCTAATAGGATCCGCTCACTTCATACAATCCATTAACTATTTACATGCAGCTGGAAAGTTTTGGAGTTACTTGTTATGTTAGCTGCTTAGGCTATTCTCATAGTCGTTCTTTGCCAGTATTATTTTTCTCTTCACTTCCTCTCTACTTATTAGCCCGATTGAACTGCAGTTTTGGGGCACCGACATATGCTCAACATCGAAAGGTGTGATTTGCCAGCAATGGCTTCCGGGAGCTTCTGTTTGGCGTAAACAGCAAGTAATAGACGGAGATGAGCAATTCCACAATCAACGGCTCAGATCTAAGCTCTGTAGTTCTGCCATACCCAGCTGTGAATGGTGGTGGCCAATTAAGCAACTCACTGGAGTAAGAGGATCCACAAATATCCCCATCCTCAAAGGGCCCTGACAATATTCTGGTAATAGTACTGAAGACTTGTTATCCAGAGCTTGCTGCCCACCTAACTGTAATAATCTCACCGAGTCCAGTCTTCCATCACCAATCACCCTTTATTTACAGTGTGTTTGGCATGCTATTCAGCAGCTACAGAGTGCAGGTCAGCCGTGAACCTCTCAACTGCAGGCCTGAGTGCAGCCAGCTGGTTTTAAACCTCCCATTGCTCTTTCCCTCTTGGGCAACCCTCCAATCACTTGATAGGGCAGCTCATATTCTATGAGGCCCATGGCGACATCTATTGACGATCCCCCTTGGCCATCATAACACAAGCCAAGCTGTTCCAGTACAACTACAACACTGGCATCTACTCAGCAGTATGGAAATTTGCCCAGGTGTGTCCAGTACACAAGAAACCAGACAAATCCAACCCAGCCAATTGCTGCCCTTTCAGCCTACACTGAATATCAGTAAAGTGATGGAAAGGGTCATCAACATTGCTATAAAGTGGCACTTCCTCAGTAATAAACTGCTGACAGATGCTCAGTTTGGGATCCACCAGAGTCACTCAGCTCCTGGTCTCATGACAGCCTTGGTTCAAACAAGCTGAACAACAGCGGTGAAGTGTGAGTGACAGCCCTTGACATCAAGGCAGCATTTGACTGAGTATGGCATCAAGGAACCCTAGCAAAATGGAGTCAATGGGAACCAGAGGGAAAACCCTTCCCTGGTTGGAGTCATACCTGGCACAAAGGAAGATGATTGTCAGTCATGTCGGCTCCAAGGCTTCAGGGGATTCCTGGGTACTATCCTAGGACGAACCATCTTCAGCTGCTTCATGAATGACCTTCCTTCCATCATAGAGTCAGAAGTGGGGATGTTCTGATAACTGCACAATGTTCAGTATCCTTTGCGACTCCTCAAATACTGAAACAATCCATGTCCAAATGCAGCATGACCTGGACAATATCCAGGTTTGGGGTGACAACTGGCAAGTAACATCCATGCCACACAAGTGCTAGGCAATGACCATCATCGACAAGAGATGATCTAACCATCACCCTTTGACATTCAATAACATCACTGAATCCCCCATAGTCAACATCCTGGGGGTTACCATTGATCAGGAACTGAGCTTGGCTGAAACTGAGTTGGTCTAGCCACATAAATATTGTGGAGCCAGTCAAAGGCTAGGAATCCTGCAGCCTGTAACTCACCTCCTGACTCCCCAAAGCTGTTCACCATCTACAAGGCACAAGTCAGCAGTGTAATGGAATTCTCTCCGCTTTCCTGGATGAGTGCAGCTCCAACAACACTCAAGAAGTTCAACATCATCCAGGACAAAGCAACCCACCTGATTGCTACCCCTTCCACAAATATTTATTCCCTCACCACCAACAGGATGAACTGCAGGAACTCACCAGGGTTCCTTAGGCAGTACCTTCCAAACACACGACCACTACCATCTAGAAGGGCAAGAGCAGCAGATACCTGGGAACGCAACAACCTGGAGGCTCCCCTCCAGGTCACTCACCATCCTGACTTGGAAATATATCACCGCCGTTCCTTCACTGTCATTGGATCAAAATCCTGGAACTCCCTCCCTAACATTACGGTGGGTTTACCTACACATCAGGATTGCAGCAGTTCAAGAAGGTAAATCACCACCGCCTTATGAAGGGCAGCTAAGGATGGGCAATAATGCTGGCCTAGCCAGTGATGCCCACATCTCATAAATGAAGAGAAAAAAGTCTTCATAGATTGAAACCTTGAGTACAGAGTGGTTCACATTCGGTTTGTTCTCTCACTGAGACCAGGATCAGGATGGAATACAAGTCTGAGCAAGTCCCCATGAATCCCAGCACTTACCCATACCAGTCACAGCTGCAGCATGGTAGGTTGGAGCCCACCATGTCATTACCATGGTCCCTAATGTGTCCCTGGTCCAGGACCACCTGCTCTGGTCCATCTTCAACTTAGCCTGTTTGAATTTCTGCTGCCTCGGATTCATGGCGCTGGTCTTCTCACTCAAAGTGAATGAAGGGCTCGGGGAGAAAGAACCCCAGGGAGGAGGAACTGAGACCTCCCCGGAAAGGGGAATGTTACTGGGGGAAGTGGAGAGGATTGGTTGGGAGTGATTCACGCAGAGAACAAAAATATGCAGGAGTATCCCAAAGCTTCCTGTAAAGTTCACAGAGGTGTGATATCCTGGCTCTAATGGACTGTGCTTAATAATGAGAAAATCTCACTGGGAAATCTCTACCGTCTTGTTAATCATTTGAATTTGTTTCTTAATGAAGAAACTGAATAAGCGCAAAACGTTACAGACTATCACAGAAACTTTCAGCACAGAAAGTGACCATTTGGCCCCTCAAGTCTGTGCTGGCTCTTTGAAAGAGCAGTCATGCCCAGTCCATCACTGCTGTTTTATTGTCGGCAACTCTGTAAATTCCTCATTTCAAATTACTTTATCCAGAGAGAAGTCAAAGAGTAAAACTCGCTACCATTAGCAGTGGTTGAAACAAATACATTCAAGAGGAAACTACACACATTTCAATGCTGATGGAGTAAGTTGCAAAGAATGTAAGACTTGTAATTCATGAATGTCAAAACAAAACATGCTGGCCACATACAGTCTACTGTTGTTTTGTTAATTCTATATAACCAGAGAAATTTTAAAAAGGACTTGCATTTAAAACTTGTGTTTATATAGCACCTTACGTGACATCAGTGTGTCCCAAAGTTCTTTAAATCCAGTGCGGTATTACTAAAGTGTAGTCACTGCAGTAATCCATTGCAGTCAATGTCTCCACATCAATCAAAAATGTGATTGGAACCAGAAAATATTTTGCTAAGTTTCTTGGGGAATAAACATTGACCAAAAGTCAGGGATAGCCGCGCATTGTTCTCCAAATAGCACCATGGGGTTTTTCCAGTTCACTTCAGAGAGCTGACGGGAACAAGGTTCACCATCTCACCTGAAAGACAACACCCCAGACTCTTGGTACTGATTCTCCTCTGACAGTGCAGCACTCCCTCAGTACTGCCCCTCTGACAGTGCTGCATTCCCTCAGTACTGCCCCCTCTGACAGTGCTGCATTCCCTCAGTACTGCCCCTCTGACAGTGCAGCACTCCCTCAGTACTGCCCCTCTGACAGTGCAGCACTCCCTCAGTACTGCCCCTCTGACAGTGCAGCGCTCCCTCAGTACTGCCCCTCTGACAGTGCAGCACTCCCTCAGTACTGCACCCTCTGACAGTGCTGCACACCCTCAGTACTGATCCTCTGACAGTGCAGCACTCCCTCAGTACTGAACCTCTGACAGTGCAGCATTTCTTCATACTGACCCTGTGACAGTGCAGCACTCCCTCAGTACTGACCCTCTGACAGTGTAGCGCTCCCTCAGTACCAACCCTCTGACAGTGCAGCACTCCCTCAGTACTGACCGTGTGACACTGCAGCACTCCCTCAGTTCTGTCCCTCTGACAATGCAGCGCTCGTTCAGTTCTTTCCCACTGACAGTGCAGCACTTCCTTAATTCTGTCCCTCTGACTTTATAATTCTTCCTCTCTACTGCCCCTCTGACAGTGCAGTGCTCCCTCTGTACTGACCCACTGACAGTGCAGCGTTCCCTCAGTACTGACCCTCTGACAGCGCAGCACTCCCTCAGCACTGACCCTCTAACAGCGCAGCACTCACTCAGTACTGCCCCCTGTGACAATGCAGCACTCCCTCAGTACTGACCCTCTGACAGCACAGCACTCATTCAGTACTGCCCCCTGTGACAATGTAGCACTCCCTCAGTTCTGTCCCTCTGACAGTGCAGCGCTCGTTCAGTTCTTTCCCTCTGACAGTGCAGCACTTCCTCAATTCTGTCCCTCTGACTGTGCACTGCTCCCTCTGTACTGGCCCTCTGACAGTGCAGTGCTCCCTCTGTACTGACCCACTGACCCACTGACAGTGCAGCGTTCCCTCAGTACTGACCCTCTGACAGCGCAGCACTCACTCAGTACTGCCCCCTGTGACAATGCACCACTCTCTCAGTGCTGACCCTCTGACAGCGCAGCACTCACTCAGTACTGCCCCCTCTGACAATGCAGCACTCCCTCAGTACTGACCCTCTGACAGCGCAGCACTCACTCAGTACTGCCCCCTGTGACAATGTAGCACTCCCTCAGTACTGACCCTCTGACAGTGCAGCGTCCCTCAAGATTGATTCTCCAACTGTTTAGTACTTCCCCTTGGCCTTTTGGGTAAGATCAAAGGTAAGATCAGGTATAATGCCTGTTCTTCTCAGCTTGGATCTGGTACGCCTGGTTGGACCATGAATTGGATTCAATTGGAGTAAGCAAAGGAGGTCGATGAAGAGGTGACCCTGTCCACTCTGTGCATTGCCTTTGTAACTCAGAGGGTGGAATAAGTTTCTAAAAGTCCTCTGAACATTCAGCGCTGCAGTGAAGTGCCAGCCTAAATTATTTTGAAATGCCCTTTAATCACGATTTGAAATGAATTCTGAATTAGAGGCGAGAAAGATACCAACTGGGCAGGTGATAAAGAAGATTACTGGAATGTTTCTGATTTGTTTAAAGGGTCGATAATCGGAATTGCTATGAGAGGGATTTACCCAATTGGCAGATCCAGAAGCAGTAAAACTGTCTGATATTGTGAGAGATTTCTGAAATCTGTTAGTTCTGCACGGAATCTCTCTGTGAAATCTTTGCCAAGGAACTGCCAGGATTCACACCCTGTGCTTTACTCCATGCATTAAATGGATAGTTTTGCTGATAAATTCACTTGCATCACAACTATAATATTTTTGAAGGTTTTGGATCATTTATCAAAGCGCAAAATTGAATTCCTTTTTATGGTGGCAAAGGATATCTGTCCCTGGATGTTTCAGAAGAAACTCCCACCCTACAGGACCCTACCACCCGACATTTTCTCTGTCCAGTGCCGGATTTAGACTTGGTGAGGCCCTAAGCTATATAAAGCTTGGAGGCCCCTTGTTAAAAAGTTACACCAAAAGGTCTCACAAAGGTGCGTACCAAAACAGGACCTTGGGTCACCACAAAAAAATTGAAAACACAATTATGCCTTTTAATTATTTAATAGCAAGGTATTTAAAGTGAAAAATACAAATTATTTTCAAATGAATGCATTTACTGATTCCATATTTATCATTTGGCTGGCTTGATCTCTCTCATAGATTTTGGTAATTTTGGTAATTATTTGAGTTGCTCTTCAAGCTGGTGCTTTCTTTTTCTTTTCTGGTATCCGCTCTTAAATGTTCTCTTCATTGTAAACCTTCTGAAATTTTGTGAGGCCCCTGCGGATTGTGAGGCCCTGAGCTGTAGCTTGTTTAGCTTATGCCTAAATCCGACACTGTCTCTGTCTCAGTGTCAAGTTTCATATCAACGATATGAACAATGGACAGCTGATCTGCCATTTTTGCTGCGTTGAGCAGGATCTGCGAGTTGAGTGTTCTTGCTGCAAATTACACTGCGCAACTGACAATTAAAATCACATTAGACTGGATAACACAGTTCCGACTTTAACAGTGGAAATGCTCCTTTAGACAAAGTACCTTGCAAAGGCTATAAGCTTTCACAAGTTATCAGAATTTCCATTTTCAAGTGCTGTTGTATGTATTCACACTTGTTCTGTTTTAGTCCAGAGATTGGAAGTATGTGGGCGATCTAGAAGGAGCTTGGAATTATGCAATGTGAAGACTCACATTGTAGCCACGGTGCTGAGCATCCTTGATGTGGAGATGCCGGCGTTGGAGTGGGGTGGGCACAGTAAGAAGTCTCACAACACCAGGTTAAAGTGACTCATGTTGACTCATCTGATGAAGGAGCAGCGCTCTGAAAGCTCGTGATTCCAAATAAACCTGTTGGACTTTAACCTGGTGTTGTGAGACTGCTTACTGAGCATCCTTGTTATTGTCATTACCATTGCGACGGCATTCGCTGACGTGTACACCAGCAATATCCAAAGCTTTCTGATTACCCTCGAGGTTGGAATTGAAGTGATGGTGGCACCAACTCATTGCCCATGACAGGATCTGTTTTGTGATGGAATTATTTTCCAAACCTTGGTGCATCCTGTCTATCACTGATTATTTCTGTCTCGGGTGTCCATGTAATGTTGGCATGTTTAAAGTGATCTTGCAGTAATACAGATTTATATTCTCTTGGCCAAGGTGTGCTCTTGATTATACTAATAAAGCAAGTTTTGTGTTTCATGGCCAGATTCCTGCGTTCAACAATGCACGCTCCCACTTGACTAAAAACTTGGTTCTTGCAAAAACATTGTACTAAATTGTGGTTAATTTCATGTAGAACTGTCGGCTCACAGTACTGATGTACTTTGTTGGGAAACATTATTATGCCGAATGTCAGTCAGTGTTTCGGTTCTGAAAGTCTTTAACATCCAGATGCTATTGTTTACACACTGAAGTTGCCTTGATATATCCTGGGCATTTGAATGGGTCTACTCAATAAATAGTTGATGAGAGAAACTTCTCTCCTTGGAGTTTACAGGGCTCCAGGTTGTGTATCATGGGAAGACGTGGTCACTACCGTGTGGGAGAATCTGGGTGACCTATTGGTCTTTTCCTGCCTGATATGTTCAACACGTCTGAATAGTTTTTATTACTGCAATTCTTGATTAATAAGGGGATCAGGGGTTATGGGGAAAAGGTAGGAGAATGGGAAAGAGAAAAATATCAGCCATGATTGAATGGTGGAGCAGACTCGATGGGCTGAGTGGCCTAATTCCGCACCTATGTCTTATGCAAGAAGGCTGAGGAGATCTGATTTTGGTGCTCAGAATCTGAGGGGTTCTGATGTCTCCTCTGATATATTTTCACTCTTCTGTGAGTCGGTAACTATGGAGCAGAATCTGCAATAGCCTCTTCCTGTGGTGTCTGGCTCTGAGAACCAGAGTTGCCGAATTGCCGAATTAAAGACATTCTTGGAGATTTGATAATTGGATGTCCTGTTCACAGATTTGTATCAGCAGCCATTGAGCGATAGGATTGGAATCATCTCTGAATGTTAGGAGGGGAAAACTGAGGTGGAGAAGAGGGAGATAAACTCAGGTTGGGGAGAAACTGAGGATAGTGAAAGGATTTGTAGAGGGGGAGCCTGGGGGTGGGAGGATCAGTTGGACAGAGCTTTAAACATTTGAGCTGATACCAAAGGCAATGTAATCATTGTGGGATCTTCAGATCAATTTGGCAAAGGCGGTCTGTGAGATCAGTTTGTAGAATGTTTCCATTATCCTGCAACAATATGAGATGGATCCAACGTGGGATGAAACCTTTTTCAGATATTGTTATTCTCATGTGCTCTGCCTGAAGGCAGGTTCTTGGCTCATGGTGTGAAAATGCTTCTTCCAGAGCTGCTTTCTTGACAGTTTTTGTCACTGGTGGTTTGCCGCAGCCTTCCACTCTCAGGGGCAGGGTGAGGAAGCAAGTTCCAGGTCTCCCTCAACCGGAATGAGAATTGAACGTGTGGTGTTGGAGTTATTTGAACCACATGCTAGTAAATTGAGCTGACAGCTGATCCCCATCCATTGTCCAATTGTGCAGGGTTAACCAGTAATCACTGAGGAAAAGATTAACTGGGCAAAAGCGATCATAACACAATTGAATTTCATTGTTTGAAATGACATATTCCTATCATAAATAAGAATCGCAAGTTTAAAAAAAGATAGTTATATGAACGGGTCTATAATTGGAATTGCTGTGAGAGGGATGAACCCAATTGGCAGAGCCAGAACACAATAAAGGTTTCTGATATTGTGAGAGATTTCTGAAATCTGTTATTCTGCACTAGTACATAAATACGGAATGTCCCTGTGAAATGCTTGCCAAGGAGCCACCAAGATTCACAGCCTGTGTTTTACCTTAATGCGTTAAATGGATGGTTTTGCTGATAAATTCACATGCATCACAATTATAATATTTTTGAAGGTTTTGGACCATTTACCAAAATCCAAAATTGAATTCATTTGTTTGGTGGCAACAAACATCTGTCGTGGGTGTTTCAGAAGCAACTTGCATCTTTCAGAACATGCTTAAATACATTTTCCTTTGTCTCAATGTCAGGTTTCATAACTGGGAATCTGTTTTTAGTGCCATTCACACGTGAGGCATCATAAATCATTTTGCACTCAACACCGATGAAGTGTAATTGATGTCATCCTTGCAAATATGGTACCCAGGTTATACACAGCAGGATCCCAGAAGCAGTCTTGAAATAAATGACCAATCAATTTCAACGATTTTACAGAGCGGTAAATGTTTAGCAGGACATTGAGAGAATTCTACTCTACTTTAAATCGTGTAATGGAATCTATTTTTTCATCTGGAAGATCGAACCCCTCAAAGCAGGGATCCAGGTTCGATTCCAGCCTTGGTTGACTGATTTGATTTGATTTTATGATTGTCACATGGATTAGTACACAGTGAAAAGTATTGTTTCTTGCATGTTATACAGACAAAGCATACCGTTCATAGATAAGGAAAGGAGAGAGCACAGAATGTAGTGTTACAGTCATAGCTAGGGTGTCGAGAAAGATCAACTTAGTACAAGGTAGGTCCATTCAAAAGTCTGATGGCAGCAGGGAAGAAGCTGTTCTTGAGTTGGTTGGTATGTGACGTTAGACTTTTGTATCTTTTTCCCAACGGAAGAAGGTGTGGAGTTTACACGTTCTCCACGTGTCTGTGTGGGTTTTCTCTCAGTGCTCTGGTTTCCCCCCATAGTCCAAATATGTGCTGGTTAGGTAGATTGGCCATGCTAACTTGATTGTTAGTGTCAGGGGCACTAGCAGGATAAACACAGGGGCTTATGGGAATAGGATCTGGGTGGGATTGTTGTCGGTGCAGGCCCAATGGACTGAATGGTCTCCTTCTGCACTGTAGGGATTCTATGGTTCTATGAAAGCAGCATGCCCTCAGTCAATGTCAGATGAGATTAAGTTCAGGTCCTGGAGTGGAGCGAAATAGCTACAAGTGATTCCATTAAGTAACTCTAAGCTAACACTAAAATGATATGAGGCCAATTCCACTGGTATGGTCCAGTCTGTATGATCTACTCCCAAACCAGACAACTTCACACATTCTACTGATTCCCAACTATTGAGTAACATTCCCCCTGAAAGCTTACACATTGTTTTTGAAGAATCTATAGTTTGAAGGATGAGAAAACAACTCAATCCTTCACTTTAACATGAAAGCAAAATACTGCGGATGCTGGAATCTGAAACAAAAACAGAAAATGCTGGAAAGTCTCAACAGGTCTGACAGCATCTGCGGAGAGAGAATCACTTTAACGTCACTGGAATAAGAGTTATTTTAAAGAACCCATTACCTTGGGTTGTTTTGTCCACAGAGGTGAATCGTGGGCAATTGCTGCCTCATTTGTTATACTGCATTAAACAATTTTTGATTTGGATGTGACAAAATACACTTGTATTTCCTGCTGGGATTTACTGTGGCAATGGGCATGTGTTTTCCTGATGAACGACACAAATGAAACTCGATAACACAATGTCAATTTGAAAAGTGTAAAAGCTCCTTTAATAGAAAACTTCTCGCACAGAGAGGTTTTCAAGTTACCTGAACTTCAAGCACTGAGATTTAGAGTTCAACTAATATTGAGGATTTTCAATTCACGTGTATTTTATTTTTGGTTAGAGATCAGAAATTTATAGAGTCACAGAGTCATAGAGGTTTACAACATGGAAAAAGGCCCTTCGGCCCAACTTGTCCATGCTGCCCAGTTTTTACCATTAAGTTGGTTCCAATTGCCCACATTTGGCCCATATCCCTCTATACCAATTTACCCATGTAACTGTCTAAATGCTTTTTAAAAGACAAAATTGTACGCACCTCTATTACTATCTCTGGCAGCTTGTTCAGCACACTCACCACCCTCTGTGTGAAAACATTGCCCCTTTGGAACCTATTGTATCGCTCCCCCCCTCACCTTTAACCCATACCCTTTGTTTTAGACTCCCCTACCTTTGGGAAAAGATTTTGACTATCTACTTTATCTATGTCCCTCATTATTTTATAGACCTCTACAGGATCACCACTAAGCCTCCTACGCTCCAGGGAAAAAAGTCCCAGTCTCTCCAGCCTCTCCTTATAACTCAAACCATCAAGTCCCGATAGCACCTGCATAAATGCAGTAAAGTTGTGGGATATGTGGATGGATCTCGGCACTATGCATCCCGATCATACAACATTGCAGCCACACTGCTGACCATCCTTCTCTGCGTCATTTACATCACGTTGAGATTCACAGTTCTGTCTGGTTTGAATTGGGTCCTGCATTTAGAAGCAAAACCACATTTGGCCTGAGGTTGGAATTGAAACAATGGTGGCAGCGTTTCATTGCGTAGGAGTTGTTTTGCGACCTAATTCTCTAACGTTTGATGTATTCTCTGTCCATAATTTGCTTCTTTCAATCTATATTATGTACATGCAGAATACATGTGTGTCTAAATGCATGTTTAAAGATATCCCCTCAAAACAATACCAATTTCTATTGGCCTTGATTGTTTGACTGAAGCGATTGTTAGACTGATTTGGAAACTCTATGGCAAGTTTCCCAGATTCAGTTCCAAACACTTCCTCTTTACATTAGAAAAAGGTTACATTCTTGTAGTCATTGCATTGATTGGGCTTGTGGTTCATTGCACTGCAAAGTCAGCAGTGACTTTGCTTTGGGAAGTAGTAAATCCGAAACTTGATGTGTAAAGTTTAAAGTTTATTTATTAGCGTCACAGGTCGGCTTATATTAACACTGCAATGAAGTTACTGTGAACCTAGCCACCACACTTTGGCGGTTGTTTGGGTACACTGAGGGAGAATTTAGCAGGGCCAATGCACCTAACCAGCACATCTTTCGGACTGTGGGAGGCATCTGGAGCACCCGGAGGAAACTGATGCAGACATGGGGAGAATGTGCAGACTTCACACAGACAGTAACACAACCAAGGACTCAAACTTGGGTCCCTGGCGCTTTGCCACCACTGTGCCACCCTATGATTCAGAGAACAGATTTGCATGGTAGTAGGACTTGGAGGGCCAGTTGATAGAAAGTTGGGAAGCTGAGAGGAAGCTAGATTGTCAGTCAGTATTATTGAAGATATATCATTCATGTGCTACTAATTTGCACACTATGGTTGCCATTGATCTGGGGCATGGGGCGGGAGTGGGGAGGTGGAGGAGAGGGGAGAGGGGGGAGCGTGGATAAGTGGTAGGTGTTTGTGTCTGCTCAATAAATCAACCAGTTGACTGTAGAAATGCAAGAAACTTCTCCCCCTTTGAGGTTACAGGGCTCTAAGTATAGAGTGTCTGGATTGTGAGGGGAGTTATCGCTGTCATGTGAGACAATCTGGACGCAGCAGCCGCTCTCTTCCTGTCTGATATGTTCATACGTAAACTGGACTGAACAGATTTTATTAGTGCCAGAAGATTGAGGAAACCAGATTGAGGTATTCACAGCCTAGGGGATCTTCATAGCTTTCCCTCAATGACTCAACATGTTCACTCAGTGAGAAGCTAGAACAGTGGAGCAGAATCCATAAAATCTATTCTGTAAATCTCCTGAACTCCCCAATCTGAATGCAGGTTTGATCACTGGACATCCTGCTGGTAAATTTGCATCAGTTGCTATTGTGTGACATGTTCAGAACCACTGATTATTCATGAATATTTCCTGAGTGTTGGAAAGGGGCGAAATACTAGATGGGATTTTGTGACAATCCATTCGTTTTGTAATGATAGTGAGATTTTACTCTTTTTTTAAAAAGATAATTCAAATTCCCCATTTGCTTTGATGGAATTTGAACTTTTTGTCAGAACTTTTTCTGGATCCACGACATCCAATATGCTACTGTCTATGGATAGCTGCTGGTGAGTGCTGCTGGCTGTGTCTAGATGTTGGTGTCCACTAACTGTGGAATTATAATTAAAGCCTCCTTAGCAACTCTGCACTCAGTCAGTGGAATGTAAGAAGCTGAGATTGAAGGTAGGGATATGGAACTCCTGAATGTCTGATAGAAGCTAAAGCATAGGAACCACCTCCTGAGAGATGTTACTGGGCAGTCTAACTGGAGCAGAATGTGACAATCTCTGACAAGGTTCTGATGAAGGGTCATTCAGACTCAAAATGTTGGCTCTATTCTCTCTCCACAGATGCTGTCAGATCTGCTGAGAATTTCCAACATTTTCATTTCTTGTGACAATCAGTTTCTTGGCCTTGTGTCTGGAATATGAAATTCCCATTCCAATTTCATCCCTGGATGCATAATACCAGGAATGAACCTGTTCAGATGACTATCTCATCTATGCAGTCAATAGGCTCTCCCAGAACAACCAGCATGTTCCAAAAGCTACTGGGGACATTCTAAGATATCAGAAATTCTAATTCTTTTAAAGTTTGGAGCTGGGAGTTCGGATCCATATCCTTGGCAACCTTTATTGGAGATGGCTTCACTCTAACATCATTTGTCACTCCGTTGTGTTCATGCAGGTTCTCCGCAAGGTCACCTTATCTGGTCCCACTTAGCTGACCTGTAATCGTGCAATCTTTTTTCTTTAAGGTGCTTAATCCTCTTTTTCTCTCTAACTCCTTTTTGACGGGGGCAGCACGATGGCATAGTGGTTAGCACTGCTGCCTTACAGCGCCAGGGACCCGGGTTCGATTCCCAGCTTGGGACACTGTCTGTGTGGAGTTCGCACATTCTCTCCATGTCTGCGTGGGTTTCCTCCGGGTGCTCTGGTTTCCTCCCACAGTCCAAAGATGTGCGGGTTAGGTGCATCGGCAATGCTAAATTTCCCCTTAGTGTTAGGGGAACTAGCTGGGGTAAATGCATAGGGTTGTGGGGAGAGGGTCTGGGTGGGATTGTGGTTAGTGCAGACTTGATGGGCCGGATGGCCTTCTTCTGCACTGTAGGGATTCTATGACACCCATAACCGAATCTGCCTTCAATATATTCTTAAGCAATACATCCCAGATCCTTAACACTCCCTGATTAAAAATATTTTTCTGCATGTTGCCATCAGTTCTTTTGCCAATCATCTTAACTCAGTTTGCTCTGGTTTCCACAAATAGGGACAGTTTTTCCAGCCTACCTGTCCAGACTCCTCTTTTGAATTTCTTTATTAAACCTCCTCTCCGCCCTCTCAAATGAGAGTAGCCCCAGTTTCTCCAATCAATCGATATGATTGAAGTCCCACATCCCTGAAACCATACTCCTAAATCGTATCTGCACCCCTCTAAAGCCCTTACATCCTTCCGTAACTGCAGTGCCCAGAATTTTGCATAATACTACGGTTGAAACTCAACCAGCGTTTGATAAAGGTTCATCTTAACTTTCTTACTTTTATATCCAAAGGATCTATTTATAAATACCAATCCAGTTTGCTTTTTCTGAATGTTCTCAACTGTCAATCCCTTTCCCCTGTTCTATCCCCTCACCTGAAAAAATTATTTCCCTTAACTGCTCATCCAATTTATTTTTGAAATCCATGACCATCTTTGCTCCCACCATCTGCATAGGCAGTGAGTTCCAGACTAATAGTGCTCACTGAATTAAACATTTTTTCCTTGTATCCTCTGGCACCTCATGCCCCAGAACCTCAAATCTGTGCCTCTAATCCTGGTGCCATCAATTAATGGGAACAGATTATTTTTTTGTCTACCTGATCTAACCCCCATTTGAATCTTGTACATCTTGATCAAATCCCCCTTTAATCTCCTCTGCTCAAAGGAGAATAACGCCAGCTTTTCCAAACTAATCTGATAGCTAAAATTCCACAGCTAAACCCATTCCGGTATATCTTCTCTGTACCTTCTCAAGGGCCCTGACATCCTCATAGTGTGGTGACCTGAGCTGGACACAATGGGCCCTATTTAACTGCTGGGTGGACTTGAAACTGGGAGTGTTTCAGATCTGACTTTTAGGCCCGTTCTCAGGCATCCCCATACTCACTCTGCCTGCAAAAATATAATTGATTCCGAATCGCGCTGCACAAGCCTGTGGGTGGGGCTTAACGCGCCCAAAACCCTGCAGCTCCGATCGGTGCCTCCAACTGCGCATGCACAGAAAACAAAAAGAAAGAATGCTGCTCCACAGCCACATCCCTCCCAGGCCGGATAATGCCTCCCCCTGGCCCCCACAGACATTGCTCCACCCCCACAGCATTACTGACCCCTTTAACCCCCCACCCCCCGCCACCCAAACTGATTGAGGGCTCCTCCCCCTCTCCCCCCACCAATCTCAGGCTGAGTGTCAGCGGACCCCCCTTTCCCTCCACTGATCTCAAGCAGAGTGGCAGAGGACCCCCCTTTCCATCCCCCACCGATCTCAAGCAGAGAGCCGTCAGATGCTAAGCACTGACCACTAACTGGAGCACCCGAATCGGACTTCTTTGGAGCATGTCTGTTTCATGCCGATTCTAGATGGGTGAATGCAGCGGTAAAGGGGGAAGTGCTGGTAAAGTTGGGCGTGCAGCCCGTTAAGTCAATTTAAATGCATGCAAATTCGGACTTTGGCCCAGTGACAGTGAAGGAACAGTGATGCAGTTCCAAGTTAGGATGCCATGTGTCTTGGAGGGGTGCTTGCAGGCCATAATATTCCCATGTGACTACATTCCTTTTCCTTTGTAAGTTTTTAGTTCCAATTGAACTTCACTTCTAATTATGTTGATTCGAGACAGGTCTCCAACACCCTTGAAACTGTGTATCCAGACCTCAGCAGCGAAGAGGACTAAACAGAATGATCCTTTGTCAGTTATGACTAGTCTCCCAGGAGAATTGAGGTTTAGAGTCATGAATTGGCAGCCCTCTACCAGCCGTGCCACCTATAGGCATCCACCCCTCCCTTTCTCTTTATCCCTACTTTTAACTGCAGGTGATAACAAATGGCTAAGAATGAATGTTAACTCTGCACCTTGTTGGCATCTCAATGTTATAAGATTAATGACTCTGGGACAGACCTGTTGTCATATGGGCTTCACCAACATGTGAGGATCTCAACTGACCATTATTCTCATAAACTTTCCCCATGATTACATGGAGGTTTCTTTCATCAGCTAATTATGCTCCAAGACCTTCCTCCAACATTGGTGTATCATAGTTTAACTTTGAGAGCATTGCTTTACTGCTGCAGAGATGGTGTCCATCTCCATCCAAGCCAACTGCACACCACTTTTTTTCCTTCCTATTGTCTCCCAACAACTTCTTCTATCATTGATCTACCCAATGTGACCTTTACCCTTCCCTCTATCACCCTTGAACCACTCCCGTTACACTGGACCCTATCCCAGCCACTTTCACATGCTTTTGCTCCCCTAGGAGCCCACACCCATTATCATGCCCATGCCAAAATTGATACTGCCCATGTTAGGGTGAAATCAAAGTAATGGACACAAAATGGTTACCTGGCACACAAAATGGACTCTGGGAAGGGACATTAAGAGGCACTGACTTTGGGCACAGACATTACACAAAGAGTTAAAACCTGTAGTGTTTATATTACTGCAGGAAACAGGTCAGACCTTGAGGCACCTTAAACTTGAGATAAAAGCAGACCCAGAACAATGAGTTTGTGAACGAGATCAGCTACTGATGGGGACATAAATGCATAAATGTATATAACAAGATCAGCCATTGATAGAGGACATAACTGCATAAATGTATCTACTCTATGTACAATGATGTGATAATTGTCAATGTCCGTACTTGTCTATGTATAACGATGTGTTAACTGTCGATGTCCGTATCTGTCTACTCAATTTGTAACGGTGTGCTAATGGCTAATGTCCGTACTGTCTATTATCCAAAAAGTATAAAAGATGCTCAACTACCATTGTGTAGTTGAGAAGGTGACTGCCTGCACTGCAGAGTGCCTGCGCTTCTCCCAAAGCTTTGTCCGAATAAAACTGTTTGTTGAACCTCCAAGTCTGACTCCGAAGTGGTGAATTTCCCACAACACCCACACCTGCTATCCTCGCCATCTTTCTTGTCCCACTCTATAACCTGCTCGATGATACCTACACCTGTGTGATACACCCTGAATCTCCCATCCTCCCATGTCCCACTTCCTTTCGCCATTGGTTCTTGATTTCTCCCCTCCCCCTCCTCCAGGACTCCACCATTGACTTCACAGACCCCATTCTCTAAAAACACTTCTCCCCCTTCCCTGGACACTCTACCATCCCATTCAGCCTTCCCCCCCGCAACCCCCCCTAACCCACCAACCCCTAAATACTCTAGTCCCCTTCCAGTCTTCCACTGCACCTTCCAGCCTTCTTGCTTTCAACCTCCCCCAAGCCTAACACCATTCCCCCATCCCTTCTCATGTCTACCATCTCCTGCCTTGGCACAGCTTTGGCTCCCAGTCATGGTGTTTAGTCTTGAGAGCCCGATAAGTCTAGGAAATCTCCCCCACCAGGTGCATGCCCCTCACAAAAGAGTATTGTAAATTTCCACTGTTGGGACGCTGCATTTGGAGGAGGAACAAGATTCTAGTGTGTTGGGCTTTTAATGGGCATTCATGAGAAACAAATGACATAGATCAGCAGCGCCCGTGTCCCGTCTTTAAGCCGCCATGAAAGTTGGGAGAACTAGATTGAAAATTAATTTCCTGCTGTCAGGTAACTGATTTTTGATCTCACATCAAATTTTGCCTTCCTGCTCACCACAATTTCCACTGCTGGTGGTAAATTCTGCCCAGTATGTTTGTACATTTTCAAGGTTCCACACATCTTCCCTGCCTTTGTACTTAAAGCTTCAATTTATGAAGCCCAAGATACCATTGGGTTTCTAATTATTCTTTCAAAATGTCTTGATTCATTCAAAATTCTTTTCCCCTAAGGTAATCATCCACTGTCTGAAGAACAATTGTTTGCCATGACTAACTCTTTTCTATCCTTAAGCCTAATTTGATTTTAATCAAAGCTGACACTCACACACTGCTATTCCATATGCCACAATTTTGTTAATTAATCTTTTTATCTGATGCTCTGACAAACACTTTGATAAAATCCAAATAGACAACTTCCCTTCAATTCCCTCCATCGGTATTTTCTTTTTCAGCATCAAAGTATTCAACTGGATCCAACAAGCATGATCTGCCTTTTATAAAGCCACATGGGTTCATCTTAATTAACTGAAAGCTTTCTGTGTACCTGTTAATTTTCCCCCTCTGATTATTGTATCTAAAACCTTACTCAACTTGATATTAATGTGATTGGCTAATGGTAATTATGAATGTCGTAACTGCCTTTCTTGATTATGTCACATTCAATTCTCCAAATCTCTGGCACCTCCCCTGTATCTAGGGAAGATTAAAAGGTTAAGGCAATGACATCTTCTACCTCCACCCACATTTCCTTTAACAATTCTGGATGCAAGCCGACTGCATCATGTGAGTTATCCACTCTAAACAGAGGCAGCCTTTCCAGCAAGTCTCATCTGTCAATGTTCACCCCCACACATCTATCATCTCTGCTTCTACTAATATTTTGACAGCATTCTCTTCCTTTGTTAACACCATTACAAAGTACTTGTATTCTAGTCTTGCCCCATGCATTTAAGCAAAATCATCCTATTTATCACTAATAGAACCCACCCACTTGATACAACCCACTAACTATTGACATGCTATTGAAAGCTTATTGGCTTTTCTCATATTCACTCTTTGACAGCTGTATTTTCCTGTCCACTTCCCCACTCAACTCATTAGCCCTAATCTCATTCTGCCAATAGTGGCAAACACCAGGAGCTTCAGGATGCCAATGTTTCCTTGACTTCAAAAGTTCCAGTTTGCCAGCTGTGGCTTTGGGGGAATCGGTATTGATTGTCCTGCCCTGAGCTATCAGCTCGTGAACTTGCGCTGATAGTGCAGTACTTACCCAGTTATATACACTGGTTTGTTTAGGGTTGCTCCAAGCATGTGTAAAACCTGCTCAGGAGCACAGCCCTGTTAATTAGGAAAATGGTCAAAGCACTGGCAGGGTGACACAGAGGTTAGAATGGCTGCCTCGCCAGGGACTCTGGTTCAATTTCGGCCTTGGGTGACTGTGTGGAGTTTGCACATTCTCTCCATGCCTGTTAAATTGTCCCTTAGTGTCAGGAGGATTAGCAGGGTAAATATGTGGGGTTACAGGGATAGGGCCTGGGTGGGATTGTTGTGGGTGCCGGCTCAATGGGCTGAATGGCCTCTTTCTGCACTGCAGGGATTCTATGATTCTATGTATTTGGTCGTGTTCTCCAGTCCCACATTAACCCTTACTCTCTTGAACATCCTTAGACTACACCTCCCCCAAGTCCTTACCCAAATATATTTACAATATAATCTTCTTTATTTGCTATCCCTTCTCCCCCACCTGCACTCCTACAAACACCCCACCCTCATCTCAACTCCTTAACTTTATAAATTCAGATGGTCTGGAGGCTTGACAATTCTCCCAGATCTTGTTCTGTTGTGTTTGGAAGAATGGTAGACTGAATTGGTTTGGGTTGATTTTGTCAATTTGACATTAATACTGTACTTTGCATTCCAGCACTTAGTTCCTTCATTTTATTGGCTTTCTGTTCTCCTTTTTTTTATGGGCAACTTTTCTGCTGTATGCTGACATCATGGGTTTCTCCTGCTCATTGCTAGAGTGGACTTAGATTTTCTTCTTCCATGGGGTTAGCCATGATCTTCCTGTAAGTGGACATTTCAAATATGAACCTTCATTTCCACTTGTTTCCCAATTTCAGCTAAATAGTTGTTTACTCCCTTATTTTCCATTATAACAATAATATTATGCTGCCATGTTTCTAACTGTGCCCTCAGCTTTGTGTGCTTTTCTCCTTGTATTTAAGTATATACCTTATAAACTGGCTAAATCCTTGTGCTGTACTCTTTTTAACCTTTGCTTCTTTTTTCTTTCAAAATCCCTCACTAATGTTCTGTCTCCCGCTACCTGCTCTCAATTTGTCCTGTCTGAACCTGGCTTCTGGTTTTCAAACCCTTGCCAACCTAGTTTAAACCCTCCCAACAACACTTACAAGGATATTCCTCCCGGTTCTATTCAAGTCCCACCTTCCCTGCAACTGGTCTCAATACCACCAGAAATCTTAAACCCTCCCTCCTGCACCCTGTCTCCAACCATGCATTCATCCAGTATATTTTTCTATTTCTATGCACACTAGCATGTGGCTGGAGGGTTGCGAATATTGCTCCATTGTTTAAGAAGGGTAGCAAAGACAAATCAGGGAATTACAGGCCATTGAGCCTGACATCAGTGGTGGGTAAGTTATTGGAGGGGTTTCTGAGGAACAGGATCTACCAACATTTGGATAGTCAAGGTCTGATTAGAGATAGTCATCACGGCTTTGTGCATGAGAAGTCATGTCTGACGAATCTTTTAAAGTTTTTTGAAGAGGTAGCTAAGAGGATGGATGAGGATAGGGCAATAGATGTTGTTTATTATTTATTTATTTATTATTTATTTATTAGAGTCACAAAGAGGCTTACACTGCAATGAAGTTACTGTGAAAATCCCCTCATCGCCACACTCTGGCACCTGTTCGGGCACACTGAGGGAGAGTTTAGCATGGCCAATGCAGCTAACCAGCACATCTTTCAGACTGTGGGAGGAAACCAGAGAACCCAGAGGGAATCCATACAGACATGGGAAGAACGTGCAGACTCCTCACAGACAGTGACTCAAGCCGGGAATCAAATCCGGGTCCCTGGCGCTGTGAGGCGGCAGTGCTAACCACTGTGCCAACATGCAGCTCATATATGGACTTTAGCAAGGCCCTTAACAAGTTTCGCATGGCGGGCTAGTCTGGAAGGTTAGGTCACATGGGATCCAGGGAGAGCTAGCAAATTGGATTCAAATTTGTTTCGATGGTAGGAAGCAGGGGGTGATGGTCAAAGGTTGCTTCTCGGACTGGAGGCCTGGGACTAATGGTGTGCCTCATGGGTCGGTGTTGGAACTCCTGTTATTTATATAAATGATTTGAATGAGAATGTCTCAGGCATGGTTAGTAAGTTTGCAGATGATACCAAATTAGGAGGTATTAGGTACATTAGGATAGTGAAGAAGGTTATCAAAAATTACAGAGGGAAGTAAGCAGAGGATTGACAAATGGATTTCAAAATGGATAAGTGTGAGATATTGCACTTTGGAAAGTCAAACCAAGGTAGGACTTATACAGTGAATGGTAGGGCCCTGGGGAATGTTGAGGAACCGAGGGACCTAGGAGTACAAGTTCATTGAATGCGGTGTCACAGACAGACAGAGTGATGAAGAAGGCATTTAGCACACTGGCCTTCTTCAGTCAGGGCATTGAGTATAGTAGTTGGGACATTATGTTACAGTTGTATAAGTCATTGGTGAGGCCATACATGAAGTATTGTGTACAGTTTTAGTCACCCTGTTATAGGAAAGACATTGATAAACTGGAAAGAGTGCAGAGAAGATTTATGAGGATGTTGCTAGGACTAATGGGCCTGAGTTATGGGGAGGCTAGGGCTTTATTCCTTGGAATGTAGGAGAATGAGGGGTGATCTTATTAAGGTGTATAAAATCATGAGGGGCATAGATAGGATGGACGCACATAGTCTTTTTCTCAGGGTAGGGGAATTGAAAACTAGAGGGCACTGGTTTAAGTTGAGGGGGAAAAGATTTGAAAGGGGTCTGAGGGGCACTTCTTCATGCAAAGGGTGGTGTGTCGATGGAATGAGCTGCCAGAGAAAGTGGTTGAGGCAGGTTCAATAACAACTTTAAAAAAGCATTTGGATAAATTCATGGATGGACAAGGACTAGAGGTATACGAGTCAAAGGCGAGTAATTGGGACTGGCTGGGAGGGCACCATGGTCAGCCTTGGCCAGTTGGGCTAAAGGGCCTGTTTCCATGCCGTATACTCTGGGATTCTATGACCATCAAACTATTGCCAATTGTTGTTTAAAAAAAATCTGCCCTTCACTCCTGGTCTGACCTATATGTGACATGGTAGAATCATAGAATTCCTACCGTGCAGAAGGAGGCCATTCAGCCCATCAAATCTGCACTGACTCTCCGACAGAACATCATACCTAGGCCCACCCCCTGCCCTATCCCCGTAACCCCGCACATTTACCTCACTCAATCCCCCTAACCGACACATCCTGGACACTAAGGGGCAATTTGGCATTGCCAAACCTGCACATAGAATCCCTACAGTACAGAAGAAGGCCATTTGGCCCAACAAGTCTGCACCGACCACAATCCCACCCAGACCCTATTCCCGTAACATTTACCCTGCGAATCCCCCTGACATTAGGGTCAATTTGCAATGGCGAAATCAACCTAACCCGCACATCTTTGGACTATATAATTACTTCACCTTTAAACACATGACAGTGGTTCAAATATATGGGGCGGCACGGTAGCACATTGGTTAGCACTGCTGCTTCACAGCTCCAGGGACCTGGGTTCGATTCCCGGCTTGGGTCACTGTCTGTGTGGAGTTTGCACATTCTCCTCGTGTCTGCGTGGGTTTCCTCCAGGTGCTCCGGTTTCCTCCCACAGTCCAAAGATGTGCGGGTTAGGTTAATTGGCCATGCTAAATTGCCCCTTAGTGTCCCGGGATGTGTAGGTTAGAGGGATTAGCGGGTAAATGTGTAGGGATATGGGGACAGGGCCTGGGTGGGATCGTGGTCGGTGCAGACTTGATGGCCGAATGGCCTCTTTCTGCACTGTAGGATTTCTATGATATCTTCACTAGAAATGTAAACGTTGGGAGTTTTTGTATCTTTTCTCTGCAAATTGAAAATTATTGATAACATACTCTGTGACTTGAATACTTCAATTTTGCAGGTCACTTTAAATGCCACCCTGAGGTTGACAATTTAGTGCACCCTCTACTATCAGCAGTGAAACATTTTGAATGAGATGCTAAACCAAGCCCCCAACTGCTTGTTCAGTTGGATGTAAAGTATCCCTTTTGCATTATTCAAAAAGGACAGAGGAGTTCCTACATCCTGTGCAATATTTCTCCTTCACTTCCTATTATTATCAACACTTCAAAAATAGAATATTAGGGCACTTATCTCATAGTAGGTCCCTGCTGTGTACATATCGGCTGTGGTGTTTGTCTACATAACAGTGCTTTGAATTGCAAAGTAATTCTCAGGGCTGTGTGAGGAAACCGGAACACCCACACAGACATAGGTGGACAAAAACAGAAAAATGCTGGAAAATCTCAACGGGTCTGACAGCATCTGGGGAGAGAGAGTAGAGACAACCAGGAAACTCCACACAGTCATCCAAAGCCAGAATTGAACCCGGGTCCCTGGCGCTCAGGGAGGAGTGCTAACCACTATGCCACCGTTGACTATTAAATGTCCTGGCTCAGTTCCAGGGCAATTAGGGATGGACAACAAAAACTGGTCCAGCCAGCTACGCCCACGAATAAAAAAATCAAGTGACGACCGAACATCAGAAGCATCTGATTGGTGAGTCTTTACAGATTGGGAAGAAAGCGGGAGTGGTTCACATTCAGTTTGTTCTCTCACCAAGATGGAACACCAAGCCGAGAAAGTGCCCATGAATCCCGGCATCAACCCGTGCCAGGAAGCAAAGCAAGTCGACCAGTCGGTGTCGGTCACCGCGCTCCCGGTTCGGGACCACCTCCTCTGGTCCATCTTCAACTTCGTCTACATGAATTTCTGCTGCCTGGGATTCGTGGCGCTGATTTACTCGGTCAAGGTAAGTGCGGGAAGGGGTAATGAGACCCTGGGAAGGGCCAGGGACCGGGGAGAAGGAACACAGAGACCCCCGGGAGGGAGGAACATTATTGGGTGAGACGAAGGCGTCGGTTGGCAGTGATTGTCGCAGAGACACAAATCAGGGCATGAAGGAAAGGGAAGCGGGGAGTGGAATAGGGGCTCTCTAACGCAGTGAGGAAAACCAGCCCGACTGTCAGCCAACTTCTGCTAAAGTTCACAGAGCTGTAGATCCCGGATCCAATGGACTGTGTTTAATAATGAAAAAATCTCACTGGGAAATCTCTGCCGTCTTGTTAATCATTTGTGTCTGTTTCTTACTCGGAAAACTGTTACAAATTGAACACATGTAATCTACAAAGTGTTACAGACTGAGTGTCATAGAAACTTACAGCACAGAAAGTGACCATTTGGCCCCTCGAATCTGTGCTGGCTCTTTGAAAGAGCAGTCATGCTAAGTCCCTCATTATTTGGTAACTCTATTCACAAGTTCAATCACAATTTCCTTTGCTCAGAAAGTGGCGAGAAAGTGAAACAGGACAACAGGGACTGGTTGAATACATTAAAGAGGAACAAAATGAACACAGTTTAGAAGGACGGAAGGGAAGGTTATGTTACTCGAGTGAGATGCAGAGGGCGTGAAGCTTGTGTGATGCATAAAACTCGGAACAATTTTGCCAAATAGTCTGTTTCTGTGCTGCTAATTCTCTATAACCATAGACATTAAAGAAAGACTTGCGTTCATACAGCACCATTCATTATGTCAGGACGTCCCAAATTTCTTTAAAACCAGTACAGTAACACTAAAGTGTAGTCACGGTGGTAATGTAGGAAACAGTGCAGCCAATTTCTCCATATGAAACTCTCACTGACAACAATCTGATGGTAAGATTTTGTGAAGTTGGTTAAGGGATAAACATTGGCCAAGCCTCAGGGATAACTCACCTACCCTTCATGAAATAACGCCACGGGGGCCTTCTCATTTCACTCGAGTGGGCTGACTTGGTTCATCTGTCTCATCTGAAAGACAACACTTTAGCCATGCAGCGCTCCGGATAAAAGCAAATACTGCGAATGTTGGAATCTGAAACAAAAATACAAAATGCTGGAAAATCTCAACAGGTGACTCGAAACGTTGGCTCTATTCTCGCAGCACTCTTGATATTGATTCTCCTCTGACAGTGCAGCACACCCTCAATACTGACCCTCTGACAGTGCAGCACTCCCTCAATACTGACCCTCTGACAATGCAGCACTCCCTCAATACTGACCCTCTAACAGTGCAGCACTCCCTCAATACTGACCCTCTAACAGTGCAGGACTCCCCCCTCTGACAATGGAGCACCCCCTCAGTACCGAACCTCTGACAGTGCAGTGCTCCCCCGGTATTGCCCCTCTGACAGTGCAGCACTCCCTCAACACTGACCCTCTAGTGCAGCACTCCCTCCATACTGCCCCTCTGACAGTGCAGCACTCCCTCAGTAGTGACCTTCTCACAGTACAACACTCCCTCAGTAGTGACGCTCTGATAGTGCAGTGCTCCCTCAGTTCTGTCCGTCCGACAGTGCAGCACTCCCTCAGTACTGCCCCTCTGATGCAGCACTCCCTCGGTGCTGACCCTCTGACAGTGCAGCACTCCCTCAGTAGTGACCCTCTGACAGTGCAGCACTCCCTCAGTAGTGACCCTCTGACACTGCAGCATTCCCTCAGTCGTGACCCTCTGACAGTGCAGTGCTCCCTCAATACTGCCCCCCTGACAGTGCAGTGCTCCCTCAGTACTGTCCGTCTGACAGTACAGCGCACCTTCCGGATTACTTTAGCATACAGTACCTCCTCAGTGCTCATCCACTGAATGTTCAGCACTCTCTCAGCACTATAGACAAGTCTCAGCCTAAATATTTCTGCTCAGGTTCTGAAGTGAAACTTGAAATGAAATCTTCTCATCCGAGGTTCGAGAAATACAATCTGAGCCACTGATAAAAGAGAGGAAGGTGAGAATAGTGCTGTGAGAATAAATATCCCATGTAGCCATATCATATGAAGAATTCCAACTCAGTTTTCATCTCTAAAATATAGGGTGGCATTTAGCTATCTATTTTATTTCAAGTTTGTGACTTTGGAATACATTCAATTTACATTTTCTGGGTTTGATCCTCAGGAACTACTTTACACTAACTCGACCCGACGATCAGTCTGCTCCGGTATTTGAGTCTCCCACTCACTGAGTAGGACTGGAATATTTCTGATTTGTTTAAGGGGTCTATAATCGGATTTGCTTTGAGAGGGAATAACCCAATTGGCGGGACCAGAACGCAATAAAAGTTTCTGATCTTGTGAGAGATTTCTGAAATCTGTCAGTTCTGCACCACAGTAAGAAGTCTCACAGCACCAGGTTAAAGTCCAACAGGTTTATTTGGTATCACGAGTTTTCGGAGCGTTTGCTCCTTCATCAGGTGAGTGGGGACACCAGTTCTTCAACAGTACAATAAACACGGAATGTCTGAAATTTTTGCCAAGGAGCCGCCAAAGATTCACACCCTGTGTTTTGCTCCACGATTTAAATGGACGATTTTGCTGATAAATTCACTTGCATCACAACCATAATATTTTTTTGAAGGTTTTGGATCATTTAACAAAGTCCCTGGATGTTTCAGAATAAACTTGCATCTTTTTAAAAACGTTTCTTTCTGCCTCAATATCAGGTTTCACAAGAGAGAATCTCTGTTTAGCGCCGTTCACACGGAAGTGTTGAAGGTCAAAAGTAATTTTAACACTGATGAAGTCTGATTTATATCATGTATGAACTTGTGATACAGTAAGGAGTCTAACAACACCAGGTTAAAGTCCAACAGGTTCATTTGGTAGCAAACGCCACCATGGCGTTTGCTACCAAATAAACCTGTTGGACTTTAACCTGGTGTTGTTAGACTCCTTACTGTGTTTACCCCAGTCCAACGCCGGCATCTCCACATCATGAACTTGTGATAGCCAGGTAATACACAGCAGGATCCCAGAAACAGTCATGGAATAAATGGCCATCAGTTTCAGAGATAATGCAGAACACTTTGGCAAGGGCTCTAGTTGTGCCATGGGATATTTTCCATCCGTCTGGAAGTTAGAACGCCATTTAAAACCACACCTTCCTTGTACATGTACAAGGAAACCCCCCTCCCCTCCTCCGCAACCCCCCTCCCCTCCTCCGCTTCTGGAGTGGATCTTGAATTCACGTCATGAAATAGCTGGAAGAGCTGGCAATGCATCAAGCGGACACTGACACAACCATTCATTTTAGACTGAGCGATACGACATGACCAAATCCATTGGTATGGTCCAGACCACCTGATCGAAACTCAAACCAGATAACCTCTCCCATTCAACTGACCACAACTATTGAGCAACAATAGCTACTCAAATTGTAGGAGCGGATAGCGAAGAGCATTGTCGGGCAATACAGCAGGATATAGATAGGCTGGAAAATTGGGCGGAGAGGTGGCAGATGGAATTTAATCCGGATAAATGCGAAGTGATGCATTTTGGAAGGAATAATGTAGGGAGGAGTTATACAATAAATGGCAGAGTCATCAGGAGTATAGAAACACAGAGGGACCTAGGTGTGCAAGTCCACAAATCCTTGAAGGTGGCAACACAGGTGGAGAAGGTGGTGAAGAAGGCATATGGTATGTTGGCCTTTATAGGATGGGGTATAGAGTATAAAAGCTGGAGTCTGATGATGCAGCTGTATAGAACGCTGGTTAGGCCACATTTGGAGTACTGCGTCCAGTTCTGGTCGCCGCACTACCAGAAGGACGTGGAGGCATTGGAGAGAGTGCAGAGAAGGTTTACCAGGATGTTGCCTGGTATGGAGGGTCTTAGCTATGAGGAGAGATTGGGTAGACTGGGGTTGTTCTCCTTGGAAAGACGGAGAATGAGGGGAGATCTAATAGAGGTATACAAGATTATGAAGGGTATAGATAGGGTGAACAGTGGGAAGCTTTTTCCCAGGTCGGAGGTGACGATCACGAGGGGTCACGGGCTCAAGCTGAGAGGGGCGAAGTATAACTCAGACATCAGAGGGACTTTTTTACACAGAGGGTGGTGGGGGCCTGGAATGCGCTGCCAAGTAGGGTGGTGGAGGCAGGCACGCTGACATCGTTTAAGACTTACCTGGATAGTCACATGAGCAGCCTGGGAATGGAGGGATACAAACGATTGGTCTAGTTGGACCAAGGAGCGGCACAGGCTTGGAGGGCCGAAGGGCCTGTTTCCTGTGCTGTACTGTTCTTTGTTCTTTGTTCAACCCCCAACCTCCCACCCCCGAAAACGTCCACACTGTTTTTGAAGGAATCTACAGTTTAATGGGCGAGGAAACAAACAAATCTTTCACTTTAATGTCACTGGACTGAGTTATTTTAAAGAACCCGTTGCTTTGGATTGTTTTGTTCTGAGATGTGAATCATGGTCAATTTCTTCTTCAATTTTATTGTCACATTGAACAATATTTTTGACTTGCGTGTGACAAAATACACTTGTATTTCCTGCTGAGATTTACTGTGTGCAATGGACCAGCGTTTCCCTCGTGAACGATACAAATGAAACGTGGTAAGTTTATTTATTAGTGTCACAACTAAGCTTACATTAACACTGCAATGAAGTTACTGTGAAAATCCCCTAGTCGCCACACTCCGGCGCCTGTTCGGGTACACTGAGGGAGAATTTTAGCATGGCCAATGCACCCTAACTGGCACCTCTTTCGGACTGCAATAACACAATGGATAACACCATGTCAATTCGAAAAGTGTAGAAGCTCTTTGAATTTAAAAAAAATCCTTGCACCGACTAAAACACTTTCAAGTTAGCAGAACTTCAAGCGCTGAGTTTTAGAATCCGGCTAATGTTGAGGATTTTCAATTCACACTTATTTTCTTTTAGGCGAGAGATCGGAAAGTTGTGGGAGACGTGGATGGATCTCGCCATTATGCATCTGCAGCCCGATCATACAACATTGCAGCCACTGTGCTGACCATCATTCTCTGCGTCATTTACATCGCGTTGAGAATCGCTATTATATCTCGTGAGGATTGAGTCCTGCATTTCGAAGGAGAAACGCGTTTGGCCTGGAGGCTGGAATGGAAAGAATGGTGGCAGTGTTTCATTGTCCAGGAGCTATTTTTAACACCTTTTTAACACCTTTTAAAATTCTTGATGCACTCTCCATCTATTTTTGCTTATTTCAATCTATAATGTCTCTGTATTGTGGTATGTTTAAACTGATTACCCAAAGGCAATGCAGAATCATTTTCTATAAAACATGTCCAAGGTGTGGTCTTCATCGTATTAATAAAACAATTGCTGACAGGTTTGGGAACTCTGTGTTTAATGGCATGTTTTCTGTGTTCAGTTGTATACATTTCCAGCGTCGTATCTGGGAAGTACTTCAATGATGCTGGGGAATCCCCATAGGAAGTCCCCACGTAAATATTTAGCCGGCAGTTGCCCTGAAGTGCTAACTTCCTCTGGACAGTAGCAGTGGGCTGGGAACCATCGGACAGAAGCGATTTAAATCGCTAATATCAGATGGTTCTGCCAGTTTTACCCTGATAGTTACTCTGAAAGAATTAGAAGGGGAAAAAACACTTCTTATTTCAGAGTAACTATCTAAACACCCAGATCCAGCCACGCGCAGGACACTCTGCACACACACGACCCCAGGAAACCAACCACAGCATCCCCACCCCCGACTGGATACCTGACACGATAACCCCCTCTGGCATCACCCAAAACACCCCTTTTCAAAATTCACTCATGGGACATGGGCATCGCTGGCTGGCCAGCATTTATTGTCCATCCCTAATTGCCCTTGAACTGAATGGTTTGTTGGCCATTTCAGAGGACAGTTTAGAGTCAACTACATTGCTGTGGCTCTGGAGTCACATGTAGACCGGACCGGGCAAAGATGGCAGATTTCCTTCCATAAAGGACATTAGTGAACCAAATAGCTTTTTATGACAATCAACAATGGTTTCATGGTCATCAGTAGATTCTTAATGCCAGATATTTTTTAATTGAATTCAAATTTCACCATCTGCTGTGGCAAGATTCAAACACAGGTTCCCAGAACATTAGCTAAGTTTCCGGATTAATGGTCTAGCAATAATACCACTAGGTCATCTCCTCCCCCTGCTGTGATCTCCCTGCAGTCCACATCACCCCACCGCCTACCTCGTCTCCCTTCCTCCAGTCTCCACCTCCCACTCCCGCTTCCTGCTCTCCACCCCCCACCCCCCACCCATGCACTCTCTGGCCTCCACTCCCCGTCTTCCCCTCCACTCCCTGGTCTCCACCCTCCCCACTCCTCAGTCTCCCCCAAACTCCCTGGTCTCCCGATCTCCACCCCACTCCCCAGTCTCCCTACCTCTCTCCCTTCACCCCCCAGTCACCCCATCTCCATCCTCATCTTACCCCCCCCCCACTCCCCAGTCTTCCCCCCACTTTCAGGTCTCCCATTCCCCTCTCTCTATGGTTCCCCCCCCCCCCCGGCAATCCCTGGTCTCCCCTCCCCTCACTCTCTGGTCTCCTTCTCCTTCCCCCCCCCCCCCCACTTCCTGGTCTACCCTCCCCCCACTCCCTGATCTACCACCACCCCCCCCCCCCCTCACTCCCTGCTCCCTGGTCCTATCTCCACTTCCTGGTCTCCCCTCCACACACCTCCACACCCCACACCCCCATCCCCACCTATGTCCTTGTGAGATAAGGGGTTAGTGCCTCGAGTTGGTCTGCACAATATATCAATCAGTCGAGTGTAGAGATGAGAGAAACTTCTCTCCTTGGTGGTTACAAGGCTCGAGGTAGATACACAATATCTAGATCCTGAGAGGAGATTATCATTGTCGTGTGGGACAATCTGGGTGGACCAGCTACTCATTTCCTGTCTGACATGTTCACATGTAAACTGGACTGACTGGAGTTTATTAGTACCAGAATATTGAGGAAACCAGATTCGGTAGTTATAGTCTAAAGGATTCTGAGAGTTTTTATAATTGATCCATTTTCACTGTGTGGCTGGACCTCTGGTGCAGAATCTGTTTTGTCCTTCTATGCTGCAAAACTGGAAGACCCCAATCTGCCCAATTTTATTGAAGACATTCCCTGCAGTTTTGATAATCGGCTGTCCTGCTTATGGATTTGCATCTGCAGTTGTTGTGTGATAAGTTCAAGAACTAGGCCTACGCCAATCTATGCAATTCTTTAGAAAGGACCAGGATATGACCCCCAGGATGCAAACTAAAAAAACTGACCTTGAGCAGGATGACATAAAGGGGAGGTGGTAGCCTCTCTGATATTTGGAGTACCTGTCCTTTATCCATTGGCCAGAATAGTTGGATAATTGACATTGGGTAAGCGCCCAGCTCCCAAAAAGAGTATATATATTGGTGTTATACTGGTGGCAGGGGGCTGAGTGGCAGTTGAGGTGGCAGTACTCATTAGGCTTTCTTCAGATGGAAGGTGGACCAGATGAGGAGCAGAAGACTGAGGGATGAAGGGAAAAGTTTCCTAATGTTTTGATTACTGAGGAACATAGAACATAGAACAGTACAGCACAGAACAGGCCCTTCGGCCCACGATGTTGTGCCGAGCTTTATCTGAAACCAAGATCAAGCTATCCCACTCCCTATCATCCTGGTGTGCTCCATGTGCCTGTCCAATAACCGCTTAAATGTTTCTAAAGTGTCTGACTCCACTATCACTGCAGGCAGTCCATTCCACACCCCAACCACTCTCTGCGTAAAGAACCTACCTCTGATATCCGTCCTGTATCTCCCACCACGAACCCTATAGTTATGCCCCCTTGTAATAGCTCCATCCACCCGAGGAAATAGTCTTTGAACGTTCACTCTATCTATCCCCTTCATGCTGTTATCATGAGCTACTGAGATTAACACACTATGTCAACCTACTGTTTGTCCTCAGTGATCAGGACCTCAGTGATAATACAGGTCATATCCTTTTTTTGTCTAATTAGCTAATGTATCATATTTAAACTATTGATTCTTAATAAACTTAATAAACTATTTAAAATTACTTATGGTGAGTTGAATGCCTAGTTAGGTATCTGTGGCCCCTAAACCCTTAAAATCTTATAGTGTACTTTTTTGTGAATTTTCTCAATTGATTGAACCTCTTCATTGATTTCTAGCTAATGTCACTTCAATATTCAAAAAGGGAGATTGGGGGAAAACTGGGAATTATAGACCAGTAAGCCTAACATCGATAGTGGGGAAAATTCTCGAATCTACTATCAAGGACTTTATAGCGGAGCATTTAGAATGCAGAGGAAGGATCAGACAGAGTCAACATGGATTTATGAGGGGGAAATCATGCTTGACAAATCTATTGAAATTCTTTGAAGATGTAACTGGCAGAGTTGACAAGGGGGAATCAGTCGATATGGTATATTTGGACTTTCAGAAAGCATTTGACAAAGTCCCGCATAAGTGATTATCGTGCAAGATTAAAGTGCATGGGATTGGGGCAAGTGTGTTGAGATGGATAGAAAATTGGTTGGCGGAGAGGAAACAAAGAATAGGAATTAATGGGGCCTTTTCAAATTGGCAGGCAGTAACTAGTGGGCTGCCATAGGGATCGGTGCTGGGACTTCAGCTATTCACAATGTATATTAATGATTTGGGTGAGGGAACAAAATGTAACATCTCAACGTTTGCAGATGATACCAAGTTAGGTAGGAGGGTGAACTGTGACAAGGATGCAGAGATCCTTCAGCATGATCTGGACAGGTTGGTTGAGTGGATAAATCAATGGCAGAAGCAGTATAATTTGGATAAATATGAGGTTATTCACTTTGGCAGCAAAAACAAGAAGGCAGATTACTACCTGAATGGCTATAAATTGGGACAGGGAGTGTGCAGTGGGACCTGGGTGTCCTTTGCACCAGTCACTGAAGGTAAGCATGCAGGTCCAGCAGGCGGTAAAGAAGGCAAATGGTATGTTGACCTTCATTGTGAGAGATTTTTAGTACAGTGTGAACCTCTGCTGCCTCGGATTTGTGACATTGGTCTTCTCAGTCAAAATGAGTACCAGGTTTCAGGGCAAAGACCTGAGGAAGGGGAACAGATATCCCTTAGAGTGGTTCAGGGCCCCAGGGAAGTGGCAAGGATCCCAGGGAGAGCACAAGATGCGGTAAGAGGAAAAATATGCAGGTAAGTGAAATTAGAAACATTTGCTGAGGAATCTCTACAATCCTGTAAATAATTTGGGTTTCTTTCCTATCAATCTGTTATAAACTGAACACGTGTAATCTACAAAGTGTTACAGACTGAGTATCATTGAAATGATGCACTTTCAGAGACTTCAGAGGTAAACAAAAAATGATTAATTTAGTGCACTTCAAGGGCTGCATGTTTGCAGCTGGATCTAAATTACCTCTGTCTGGGAGAACTCCTCCCGCTGGGGTGATTCGCTATTCAGAGTTCCAATTGGTCACCAGGCCAAGTGACCTTTATCCTGCTGTGTTCCCTTAAAGGGACAATCACCACATCCCTCCCCCTTTAACCCCTTTACACAACTTCACAATTCTACCTAAACGCTATCTACATGAGTTGGATCATTATAAATCAAGTATTTGAGGGGGTTTCCTAACACTTGTCAATCCTGTCCTTTGGAATGCTGTCAGACCTGCTGAGTTTCTCCAACATTTTCTAATTTTGTATGACATTATAGTAGGTGGATTATCAAGAATGTATTCATTGTGTTAGCATCTGTAAAAACAACCTGATATAGGTAAGAATTTAGCTTTCCTAATTATTTCCAAATGTTCAAATATAGCTTTCCAGGTTATGTGAAGTTTGAGGTTTCACTGAATTATTTGGAATACAGTCTACATTGGCATTTTCTTGCCTGAATACACCATACCTCCCTAATTCGGTTCTCTGTCAGTCAATCTGCTCCTGCATTTGGGTCTCCCAAACAGGCTGCTGAGTGAGACAGGAATATCCTGATCTTGTTTTTAGGAGCAGCCTTAATCAGTGCTTCCCAAAGTATTTTGTGATGTGACCCCATTTTGATGCCTCAGTCTTCATGTAACCCCAGAGTGAAAACTTTGGGGGTGGGCCCTAGGTAATCACACTTGCTGTAAGAGGGGATCGACCAGTTGATGGAGCCAGAAAGCAATAAAAGCTTCTTAAACGTTAGGAACAATGTATACTTCTAAGCTGATTTGTATGTATGTATATTTGTGTGTTAAGAAAGGTTTCAGTTTCATTTACGTTTTGTTTATGAACCTTCATATCTGGGCATCTGGATAGACTTGCGACAAGAAGGTTTCAGGTCTTCTGGGTTTGTTTATATGCATACATTTTAATGAGGTCTTACAACCCCTGAGGTTAAAGAGGTTGAAAGATCAGTGATTTTGGAAATGAAACACAAAGTAGAAAAGCTTTACTGCTACCTAATAACGATGATCCTGTGACACAGAGACCAAAAATAAAGGAGTGGAGAGAGAGAGTGGCCTTTGTGTGTCAGAGAGAGGGAAGATAAGGGTTGTAAGATCACTGAAAAGAAAAACTGCAAGGCTAGTGGGACAGTAGTTAACTGAATAATCAGTTATAAGACTCAGTGGTCAGTTTAGCCATGGTGCTACTGGAAGAATTAGTTTAGGGAACTTATTTGTTTGTCCTGCAGCTAAAGAAACAGTGATTTTAGAGTGCAGTTCTTCACGGTCTCAAGAATAGATACAGTTGAGTGAGAAGCATCAAGTAAATGCTAAAAAATTCACAGGAAGGAAAACATTTGTAACTGTGCCAGTCTTAAGCAAGAAGCCTTAGTATCAAGCGGATCGTCATTATTCACTGGGTTATGCATCTTGCTGGGGTAAAGGAATAGTGGGAATTTGAATCATTTTGTGTTGGATTGAGATCTTTCCAATTTTTTGAAAATCTGGTGCTATATAGTTCACCGTTCTTGCCTTAACAAATATTTTATTCTTTGTGGTTGTTCTGTTTTGTTCTTTTAATGATTCCGGAGAATCTTAAATAATAGACCACAATTATAATCTCTAAACTATTATAATGGATTATTGAAAAAAGAGTAAATAATAGAAGGAATATACAAGCAACGAGTCTCACTGCCTTCTGCCCATCGGGTCCCCAGTAACCACCGCTGGTCTGGAGCTCGAGTGGTCAAAGAACAAAGAACAAAGAAAATTACAGCACAGGAACAGGCCCTTCAGCCCTCCAAGCCTGCACTGACCATGCTACCCTTCCGGGGACCATATCCTTCTATTCCCATCCTATTCATGTACTTGTCAAGACACCCCTTAACAGTCACTACCGTATCCGCTTCCACTACCTCCCCCAGCAACGAATTCCAGGCATCCATGTACATCTCCTTTAAACCTTGCCCCTCGCACCTTAAACCTATGCTCCCTAGTAATTGACTCTTCCACCCTGGGAAAAAGCTTCTGACTATCCACTCTGTCCATGACTCTCATAATCTTGTAGACTTCTATCAGGTCTCCCCTCAACCTCCGTTGCTCCAGTGAGAACAAACCAAGTTTCTCCAACCTCTCCTTATCGCTAATGCCCTCCGTACCAGGCAACATCCTGGTAAGTCTTTTCTGTACCCTCTCCAAAGCCTCCACAGCCTTCTGGTAATGTGGCAACCAGAATTGAACACTATATCCCAAGTGCGGCCTAACTAAGATTCTATAAAGCTGCAACATGACTTGCCAATTTTTAAACTCAATACCCCGGCCGATGAAGGCAAGCATGTCGTATGCCTTCTTGACTACCTTCTCCTCCTGCATTGCCACTTCCTGGCACCATTCGCGACCCCGGTCCGGGGTGAAGTCCAACTTACCCCAATGGGAGCCCCTCTTTTCTAGTGTAGCACAAACAACTGCTGTGTGAGACTTGGCATAAACGCACAGGCTGGGAAAACAATGTACAAAGATACCAGTTAGCCATCTTATTTATACACCGCTGGATCCCAGAAACAACAATGCGTCAAATGACCAATCCGTTTCAGTCTTTTTTTGCAATAATGTTTAGCAGGACACAGGGAGACGAACTCTCTCCTCTAATTTCAATGGTGTCGCGGGATCACAGCCACCTGGAAGATAATTCCCCTGACCACACAACCTCTCTCCCTGTATCGGATGAAATTGGGTTCAGGTCGCCGAGAGAGGTTTAAATCCCTGCCCTTGTAAAAGTTGTGAGAGCTTCCAGCGCGGCAAGCTGGCAATTACACAACCGTGAAGCAATCTGCAATTTTAAGGATGAGCAAACTAAGCAATGTTCCACTTTAAAGTCATTTTAATAGGGGTTATTTAAAAAGAATAATTAATTTCTTCTGATTTGTCTTCGGATGTGAATCATGTGTAACTGCCTCTTCAATTTTTGCCGCATTAAACCATGTTTCGGGGTTGAGTGTGACAAAATGCAAAACTTTGTTTTTGTTGCAAGCTACTTTGCGCGCTGGATTAGTGTTTCCCTGATTATAACACAAATTCAACTAGGAAACGCAACGACTGGAACAGTGTAAATGTTCCATTATTAGAAAGAAGATTGCACCTTTCAAAGTTACCAGATCCCCAAGAGTGGAATTATAGCGTAAAACAACAGTGATATTTTCATGTACTCCAAAGATCGGAAGGTTGCGGGAGATGCAGAAAATAGGCGCGTCTACAAGCTGAGTTTACCGTGCAACACATTCTGGTCTGTCGCATTTACACTGTGTTGGTATTCGCCGCCGTCTTTCATGTGATGGGAGCCATACAAGAAGAAGAACAACACAGCGGTTCCCCTGGAGATTGGAATTGAAATGTTGGTGACAGCTTCACATTTTCCAGGAGCTGCTTTGGGACCGTAACCTTGAACACCTTGATGCACTCTCGATCTATTATTTCTTCCTCCAGTCTTTTCTGTAATGTGTGTATGGCACCATAGTGTCAAAAGTGATCAAGTTTTCTATAAAAATTGGCCACGGTGTAGCCTTGAATGTTTCGATAAAGCAATTGACAACAGATTCGGGGTCTTCTGGAGTTCAACAACAAGCTTTCGGTTTTCAATTGCCAACACTTATTCTTGACTGTAAAAAAACAGGTTGCAATTGTAACCACGTTCAATCGAGTGGGTTTGAGGTTAATTGCACTCTGAAGTGCACCTGCCAATGATGTTTTTTTAAAAATGATCTGCAGAGTGTCGCTCAGGATCACAGGACCGACTGTCCTTATTATTCAGACACACTAATTGCCCTTGATTTGTCCTGGGGGTTATAAGGGGTCGGTGCTTTGAATTGTCTGCTCAATAGATCAATCCGTTGATTGTGCAGATGAGAAACTATTCTCCTTGGAGGTTACAGGGCTTCAGGTAGATACAGTGTCTGAATTGTGACAGGAGATTATCACTGTCGTGTGAGACTATATGGATGGAGCAGTTGCTCTTTTCCTGTCTGATATGTTCACATGTACACTTGTCTGAACAGAGTGCCAGAGAGTCGAGGAGATCCGATTGAAGTGTACATAATTTAATGGATTTTGCTAACTTCCCTGATTTGGTTCATTTTCACTCCTCGGTGAGCTGGGACTATGGCGCATTTTTCTGTGCCTCAGAACTGCGAGACATTCTAGTTCCCAGCCTGATCGAAGACATTCATGGAGATTTCATTGTACCCCACTCCCCGCCCCCCGCTCCGTCATTTCTAAAACCTTGCGCAACATTTATGTTCAACTGATTGACCAGTGTAAAGTAGAGATGCCCTGACACCCTTTCTTGAATAGCAGTGTCACATTCCACTCCTTAATATTCTGGCTTCGCCCCCTATCTAGGGAAAATGGGTAGATTGTGGCAATTACTTCCATTATCTGCACCCCATTTCCTTTAGCAACCAGGGATGATAGCCAACTGGATCAAGTGACTTACCAATAAGGCATTGTCAGCACATCCAGAAACAACCGTGAAACATCCTGAAGAAATCTTTAAAACAGCTTTGTAATCTTTTCTAAACACTTCAACACTGGAAGATTCATAAAACCTGCAAACAGCACGTAGCAGAGCACTTGGAGCACTGCTGGACCTCAAAGGGGAGTGCCATCATACAATGACCAAAGGGGGCACGACTGCACCACATTTGTGCCTCAACACTCGGCCTCCGAGTTCCTTCATGTTGCAGCTGGGAGGGCAAATACCCAGCTGCAGGCAGTGAAAAAGGTAATGGCACACTTTCAAACACCGTCAGTAGAGTGTACTTCCACTTCACTCCTGACTGGAAGAACCGGGCCGACGATCTCGAAAGAATTCATCTGACATACATCAGAATCTCTTATCACCTTCATCATCCATGGTGCCCTGGCTTTGGTTCCCTTACATTTCACCCTTGGTGGAATGCACTTAGCCAGCATCTGCAATATCTTCTCTTTAAAGATCAGCCAATATTCAACTACAGCTTTTCCTTTCAATCATTGGTTCGAATCTACCCTGGCTAGATCCCCTCTCAACCACATGAATCCCTCGTCCAATTTAGAATTTCTACTTTAGATTATTCCTGGTTCTTCTCCTTTACTGAACTAGGAATGCCTCTTTCCCTGTTGAACAAATGCGTCAAAGGGATTTCCCGTATACATTTCAAAGTATTCCTCCCCTTCCTTACCCTTCACTTTACTGATATCCGATTCGATATTTGAGGAATTAAAGTTCCCCAATATCATTACACTATGCTTCGTGCACTCGATTTTCAAGTTTGCTGACGACATTACTGTAGTGGGTCGGATCTCAAACAATGATGAGACAGAGTACAGGAATGAGATAGAGAATCTGGTGAACTGGTACGACGTCAATAATCTTTCCCTCAATGTCAACAAAATGAAGGAGATTGTCATCGACTTCAGGAAGCATAAAGGAGAACATGCCCCTGTCTACATCAATGGGGATGAAGTAGAAAGTGTTGAGAGCTTCAAGTTTTTAGGTGTTCAGATCACCAACAACCTGTCCTGGTCCTCCCATGCTGACACTATAGTTAAGAAAGCACACCAATGCCCTACTTTCTCAGAAGACTAAGACAATTTGGCATGTCAGCTATGACTCTCACCAACTTTTACAGATGTACCATAGAAAGCATTCTTTCTGGTTGTATCACAGCTTGGTATGGCTCCTGCTCTGCCCATGACCGCAAGGAACTACAAAAGGTTGTGAATGTAGCCCAATCCATCACGCAAACCAGCCTCCCATCCATTGAATCTGTCTACACTTCCCGCTGCCTCGGCAAAGCAGCCAGCATAATTAAGGACCCCACGCACCCCAGACATTCTCTCTTCCACCATCTTCTCTCGGGAAAAAGATACAAAAGTCTGAGGTCACATACCAACTGACTCAAGAACAGCTTCTTCCCAGCTGCTGTCAGACTTTTGAATGGATTTACCTTGCATTAAGTTGATCTTTTTCTACACCCTAGCTATGACTGTAACACTACATTTTGCACTCTCGTTTCCTTCTCTACGAATGGTATGTTTTGTCTGTATAGCGCAGAAGAAACAATACTTTTCACTGTATGTTAATACATGTGACAATAATAAATCAAATCAAATCAAAATCAAATCATCTGTGATTTTCCTATAGGTTGATGCAGGAAATGGACTGAGTATTTGTTCAGGGTTAATTCTGTTCTTTTCTCTAATGGACCTGAAAGTCTTTTGGGGAAACAGTGAGCATGTGGAATAATGTTATAGAGTTGTTCTGAACTGGCTGAAGCTGTGTTCCTTGGGCTTGAAACATAGGAAACTAACACATTTGACAATTTGAGCACATAACCTATTGGAGGGATCAGTATTTCTAAGGTGCATGGAAGTACAAAGGTGTGGACATGATTATGGAGTATGTTCAATGTAAGGTTGTACATGTGGTTGGAGAAAACTCTGGGTTACATTTTGAGTCAAAGATGTTTCAGAGCTCACAAGCTGTGGCGAGCTCTGTCCTCTTTAACACTTCCTGTTGGAACGTTGAATCTTTCGTTTCACTGTAAATGATGCCTTTTCTTCAGTTTCGTTCAATGGTTGGGGAAATGAGCTGAATAAATAAAGTGGTAAAGTAACTTACCATTCGTCTGCAAAGCATCTGTTCATGTTTCTTTGTCACTTGGCCGTGGAGCTGATTTCTTTTGCAAGATGTGTTGTGTTTAATGTAAAATATTGGTCAGTGTTAAACTGAAATTACTGATTACCCTTGTGTGTGAGCTGAATTTACAGCTGGTGGTGTTCCCATGTGTAAGGAGCTGTTATGATGGTTTATTGTTGTATTTAAAACCATCGTTCCCCTCAAGTAGTTAGTCAAAGTAAGAGTGGTTCAAGGTGAATTTTACTATAGCTACAGGACTCTGAATGAAGCCATTCAGAATAAAAAAATCAGAAATACATAGGCAATTAACGTCTCAGCTTCGATTACAAGTAATTAGCATATATTACTAGACATATAGGAGTTATCTATCTAATCACAGTTAGGGTTACATCATGCATACATAACGGTATAATGTCCACTTAAAACTTGTGCATGTCATATCATCAAGAAATTATAGCTATAGATCTGACCAATGGCATATCAACCTCCCTTTCCATTGTTCCTTGTTCTTATGGGCAGAGATGAACTGCAGCTGCACATCTTTCAATTAGATGGTCCTTGACTTTTATCTGGGCTTATGTTAATCAAAACCTGTCATTTGCACATAGCTTTCCCTGTGTGACTGAAGTTCAGATTGCTGTTTATGTGATTTTTAAACTTGTGTGATTATTAACCCTTTCACCAAGCATTTGCTCCCCTTGAACTTTTAGGTGGTAAGGCTCATGGGTTGGGAACCTGCCAGCAAAGGAATGTTGGTGAATTGCTGCAATGCATTGTGTATGTGGTAGACACTGCTACCACTCTGCTACAGTGGTGGAGGGACCCAATGTTTCAGATGCTGATCAAGAGGTTGCTTTGTCCTGGATGGTGTCCAGCTTCCTGAGTGTTGTTAGTGATGCACTCACACAGGCAGGTGGAGAGTATGCCACCACACTCCTGACTTCTGCCTTGTAGATTGTGCGCGGGCTTTGCGGGTTCTCCACAGAAATCCAAACCTCTGAACTACTCAAGCAGCCACAGTATTTATATGTCTGATCCAATTAAGTTACTGGCTAGTGCTAACACCGTGATGTTTAAGTTGGCAGATTCAGTAAGGATAATGTCAATTGAATGTCAGGGGGAGATAGGTAGACTCCACTGTTGGAGATATTCATTGCCAGGCACTTGTGTGGTACATATGTAACTGCCATTTTTAAACCCAGTGCTACCCCGAATATTGACCGGGTCTTACTGCGTGTGGGCGCAGACTGCTTCAATATTAAAGAGTTGAGATTGAAAACATCCTCACTTCTGATTTTATGATGGATGGAAGGCAGTTGATGCTTCGTAGACTGAAGTAATTGGGTATCAGTTTGCCTTGCTGGCACATGTCTGGGCAATTATCCACACTGTTGAGTAGATCCAAGTGTTATAACTACAGGATCTGCCGTGCTAGCGACACGTGTAGTTCTGGAACACAAGTCTCAGTGCTGCTGCTGGATGCTAGTTGGATAAAAGGGATCAGACAGAGTACTCTCAGGATTCAGAGAGGAGAAGTAGACCTGGAGAGACCCCGGGAAAGGGAATGGAGCAACTTTGGGTCCTGTGTTTAGATGTGAGTCTAAATTAAACAGGATTAAAAGGGAAACGGCAAAGTGATGTCACAGAACAGAGTCAGGTAACTTTTTAAATTTTAATTTAATAAGAATAAATAAACTATTGAATCAAATGGGTCAATGAATGAGTTGGAAAACTAAAGCCTATCTGAATTTATTACACTGTTATTAATATTTATTATCATTATTACAATCACTGTAATCGGATTTAGAAGGATAAAGTTTAAATTAAATAATATGGGACAGAAACATTAAAGGAGTCATGTTTTCTGTGAATTAACCTCTGGGGCTTATAGATAATCAGAATGAAATATTTAAATTAACTCTGTGGAATAAAGTGACGTCCGCTCAAAGAGAAGCAGTTGATTGGTGAGTCTTTATAGATTGAAGCATTGGGTACAGAGTGGTTCACATTCAGTTTGTTCTCTCACTGACACCGGGATCAAGATGGAGTACAAAGCCAACCAAGTGCCCATGATTCCTGACACTTATCCGTATCCATACCCGGGACCAGGACAAGGAGAGCAGCAGGTCCAATCCACCGTCATTACGGTGGCCCCGAGTGTACCCCCGGTCCAAGACCACTTCCTCTGGTCCATCTTCAACTTCAGCTATTTGAATTTCTGCTGCCTGGGATTCATAGCGCTGATTTACTCGGTCAAAGTGAGTGCGGGACTCGGGGTTGGGAGTCAGGGACTGAAAAGAGGATGCAGAGACCCCGGGGAGTGGGCAAATTACTGCGGGGGAGGGGAGGGGGAGGGAAGAGGTGTCGGTAGGGAGTGGTTCTCAGGAGGACGGGGAGGGGAAGATGGAATATGGACTCTGGGATGCTTATGCAGTGAGGAAAACCTGCTCGAGTATGAGCCAACTTCTGCTAAAGTTCACAGAGTTGCGATATCCCGCCTCTAATGGATTGTGTTTAATAATGGGAAAATCTCACTGGGAAATCTCTGTCGTCTTATTAATCGTTTGTGTCTGTTCCTTACTCGGGAAACTGTTACAAATTGATCACATGTAATCTACAAAGTGTTACAAACTGAGTATCATAGAAACTTACAGCACAGCAAGTGACCATTCGGCCCCTCGATTCTGTGCTGGCTCTTTGAAAGATCATAGAATCATAGAATCATAGAAACCCTACAGTGCAGAAGGAGGCCATTCGGCCCATCGAGTCTGCACCGACCACAATCCCACCCAGGCCCTACCCCCACATATTTTACCCACTAATCCCTCTAACCTACGCATCCCAGGACTCTAAGGGGCAATTTTTTTAACCTGGCCAATCAACCTAACCCGCACATCTTTGGACTGTGGGAGGAAACCGGAGCACCCGGAGGAAACCCACGCAGACACGAGGAGAATGTGCAAACTCCACACAGACAGTGACCCGAGCTGGGAATCGAACCCGGGACCCTGGAGCTGTGAAGCAGCAGTGCTAGCCACTGTGCTACCGTGCCGCCCGAGATCAGTCATGCTGAGTCCCTCACTCCTGTTTAATTGTTGGTAACTCTGTAAATTCCTCATTCCGAAATTCCTTTACCCAGAGAAAGGTGGGGAAGTGAAAGAGGACAGCAACAAGATTTAGCCGGAAGGAATAGAAGGATATAGTTCTAAGGATATGATCCAAAGGTCCAAAGATGTGTAGGTTCAGTGGATTTGCCATGGTAAATGCGTGGAGTTACGGGGATAGGGCGGATGGGGGGAGGTCCTCGGTAAGATGCTGAGTCGGTGCAGACTCGATGGGCCGAATGGCTTCGTTCTGCACTGTAGGGATTCAATGGATCTATTCTATAGTTCTATGGATATGCTGGTAGGGTGAGATGGAGAGGGACGTGAGGTGTGGGTAATGTATGGAAGTTCACTGTATTAATCAGTCTGTTCCTATGCTGTTAAGTCTATATAACCCGAGGGTTTAATAAAATAAAGAATTGCATTTTATCGCAATTTCACTCGAGTGGGCTGACGGAAACTTGGCCCTCATCTGAAAGACAACATTTTACCCAATGCAGCACACCGGATACTTATTCTCCCCCGACAGTTCAGCGCTCCCTCAGCACCGACCCTCTGATAGTGCAGCGCTTCCTCAGCACTGACCCTCTGACAGTGCAGCACTCCCTCAGTACTGTCCCTCTGACAATGCAACACTCCCTCAGAACTGACCCTCTGACAGTTCAGCGTTCCCTCAGCACCGACCGTCTGACAGTGCAGGGCTCCCTCAGTACTGTCCCTTTGACAGTGCATCGCTCCCTCGAGATTGATTCTCCAACAGTGAAGTACATCCTCAGTGCTCATCCTCTGTTCAGCACTGCTTCACATTGGAGTGAATGGTCAGCCGACATGAGTTTGCTCAGGTCCCGAAGTGAGACTTGAAATGAAATCTTCTGAGTCAGAGGCCAGAGAAATACGAACTGAGCAACTGATATAGGAGAGGTAGGTGAGAAAACAATGGTGGGATAATAATTGACCCAGATAGCCAAACGTATGAAAAATTCTAGCTAATATTTTATTCATACAGTTCTTATTTATCAAAAAAATAACCTGCTACAGGGTGAGATTTAGCTATTTTCGAAGTTTGTGAGGTTGGAATACATTCAATTTGCATTTTCTGGATTTGATCGTCACTCCACTAACTCTCCCCGATGGTTAGTCTGCTCCTGTATTTGAGTCGCCCACACGCTGAGTAGGACTGGAATGTTTCTGATTTGTTTAAGGGGTCTATAATCGCATTTGCTGCGAGAGGGAATAACGCAGTTGGCGGAGCCAGAAGCAGTAAAAGTTTCTGATATTGTGAGAGATTTCTGAAATCTGTTAGTTCTACACCACAGTAAGAAGTCTCATAGCACCACCTTAAAGTCCAACAGGTTTATTTGGTACCATGAGCTTTCGGAGCGCTGCTCCTTCACCAGGTGAGTGGGTATACCATTTCTAACCTTTACAATAAACACGGAATCTGTTAAATTCTTGCCAAGGAGCTGCCAAGATTCACACCGTGTTTTACGCCATAATTTAAATGGACGGTTTTGCTGATAAATTCACTTGCATCACAACTATAATATTTTTGAAGGTTTAGAATCATTTATCAAAGCGCAAAATTGAATTCCTTTTTATGGTGGCAAAGGTTATCTCCCCCTGGATATTTCAGAAGAAACTTCCACCCTATAGGACATGTTTAAACACATTTTTCTCTGTGTCATGTTTCATATCAATGATATGAATAATGGACAGCTGACCTTTCAGTTTTGCTGCATTCCCGCGCTCTATTATTGTGTTCAGGTAGCATCGACATTTTCAGGTGATGTTGTATGTATTCACACTTGTTTCGTTTTAGTCCAGAGATCGGAAGTATCTGGGCGATCTAGAAGGAGCTCGGAACTATGCATCTTCAGCCCGAACACTCAACATTGTAACCACGGTGCTGAGCATCCTTCTTATTGTCATTCTCATTGCGGTACTATCCGAAAGCGTGTTTCATGTGGCGAACACCCAGCAGCAACACCCAAAGTATTATTACTCCTGACGTTGGAATTAAAGTCATGGTGGCAGCGACTCATTGTCCATGACAGAAGTTGTTTCGTTATTTTCCAAACCTTGATGCACCCTGTCTATCATTGATTCTTTCTATCTATTGCGTCCATGTTGGGATGGCATGTTTAATGTGATCACCTTGCAGCAGTACAGATTTACTTTCCCTTGGCCGAAATGTGGCCTTGATTGTACTAATAAAGCAATTGATAAAAAAGCTTCGTGTTTAATGGCCAGTTTCCTGTATTCAACAATAAGCAATCCCACTTGACTGGATTAAAAACTTCGTTCTTGCAAACACTATTAAATTGTGGTTAATTGCATGTAGAACTGTCAGTTCTCGGCACTGATGTACTTTGTTCTGGGAAACATTATTGTGTAGAGTGTCTTTAACATTCAGATACGTGCTGTTTACATACTGGAGTTGCCTTGATATATCCTGGGGGCTTTGAATGGGTCTGCTCAATAAATAGCTGATGAGAGAAACCTCTCTCCTCGGAGTTTACAGGGCTCCAGGTAGTGTATCATGGGAAGAAATGGTCACTACCGTGTGGGAGAATCTGGATGATCTGTTGGTCTTTTCCTGGCATATTCGACAGGTCTGAATGGTTTTTATTGCTGCATGAAGGCTGAAGAGATCCGATTTTGATGCTCAGAATCTGAGAGGTTCTGATAGCTATGATATATTTTCACTTCACAGCCATTGAGCGACGGGATTGAGGTCATCTGTAAATGTTGGGAGGGGAAAACTGAGGTGGAGAAGAGGGAGATAAACCCAAGTTTGGGAGAAACTGAGGATAGTGAAAGGATTTGTAGAGGGGGAACCTGAGGTGAGAGGATCATTTAGGGCATTTAAATGGTCATTGGATAAACATATGGATGATATTGGAATAGTGCAGGTTAGATGGGTTTTAGATTGGTTTCACTGGTCGGCGCAACATCGAGGGCCGAAGGGCCTGTACTGCGCTGTAATGTTCTATGTTCTATGTTAGATCATGCTTTAAGCTTCGGAGCTTATATCAAAGGTAATGCAATCAAGATCAATTTAGCAAAGGTAGTCTGTGGGATCAGTTTGTAGAATGTTTCCATTATCCTACAACAATATGTAATGCGTCCAACTAGGGATGAAGCTGTTTTCAGATATTATTATTCTCGAGTGCTCTGCCTGAAGGCAGATGCTGGGCTCATTGTCTCCAAATGCTTCTTCCAGAGTTGTTTTTTGACAGTTTTTGTCAGTGGTGGTTTGCCGTAGCCTTCCACTCTCTCGGGCAGGATGAGGAAGCAAGTCCCAGGTCTCCCTCAACCAGAATGGGAATTGAACGTGTGGTCCTGGAGTTACTTGAATCACATGCTACTCAATTGAGCCGACAGCTGATCCCCATCCAATTGTGCAGGGTTAACTGGTAACCTCATAGGGATAAATTGGTTGGGAAAAAATATTATAATACAATTGAATTTCATAACGTTTGACATTACATGCTCCAGTCACAAACAAGAACCTTGAGTTTTAAAAAAAGACAGTTACATGAAGGGAGAACTGGCTAATGGTGATCGGGTAAATAAGCTAAAAGTGGCGGTAAATAAAGAATGAGAAGCTTTTAAAGAAATAATTCAAATTGTTCAATTAAAGTACATTCCATTGACAAACAAAATCTCAGCATGAATGATCAATCTATGGTTTAATAAATCAGTTAATGTTAGTGTAAGATTTAAAGAAGAGGCCTAAGATGTTGCAAATATTAATAAAATCTGAGGATTGGGAATGTTTTAGAATCCAGCAAAGGGTCACCAAAAAGTTGATCAAAAGGGAAAGAGTAGAATATGAAAGTAAACAAACCAGAAATATAAAAATTAGATTGTAATAACTTTTACAAGTATTTAAAAAGGAGGAGAGTAGCTAAAATAAAAACTGGTCATTTTGAAGTGGAGAGAGATCAAGTTATCATGGGGAATTGAGAAATGACAGTGACATTGAACAAATATCTTGTCTTTGTCTTCACCGTAGAGAACACAAGTCACCAGAAATAGGAGCTAACAAGAGGGAACAAGTTAAGATAATTAATATTAATCAAAGAAAAATTACTTAAGGGAGTAACAGCCAACAAATCCCTGGGATCTGTGATCAACAGAGGGAGGAGATTGCGGAGACTTTGGCGATGATCTTTGCATCGTCGATGGAGATGGGAGAGGTTTTGGAGGATTGCAGATGTGGTCCCTATATTCAAGAAAGGGAACAGGGCCAGCCCGGGAAATTACCGACCGGTGAGTCTAACCTCAGTGGTTGGTAAGTTGATGGAGAGGATCCTGAGAGACAGGATTTATGATCATCTAGAGAAGTTTAGTATGATCAAAAGTAGTCAGCACGGCTTTGTCAAGGGCAGGTCGTGCCTTACGAGCCTAGTTGAGTTCTTTGAAAATGTGACCAAACACATTGACGAAGGAAGAGCGGTGGATGTGGTCTATATGGACTTCAGCAAGGCGTTCGATAAGGTCCCCCATGCAAGACTTCTTGAGAAAGTGAGAGGGCATGGGATCCAAGGGGCTGTTGCCCTGTGGATCCAGAACTGGCTTGCCTGCAGAAGGCAGAGAGTGGCTGTGGAGGGGCCTTTCTCTGCATGGAGGTCAGTGACCAGTGGAGTGCCCCAGGGATCTGTTCTGGGACCCTTGCTGTTTGTCATTTTCATAAATGACCTGGATGAGGAAGTGGAGGGATGGGTTGGTAAGTTTGCTGACGACACCAAGGTAGGTGGTGTTGTGGATAGTTTGGAGGGATGTCAGAAGTTGCAGCGAGACATAGATAGAATGCAAGACTGGGCGGAGAAGTGGCAGATGGACTTCAACCCGGATAAGTGTGTGGTGATCCATTTTGGCAGATCCAATGGGATGAAGCAGCAGTATAATATGAAGGGTACCATTCTTAGCAGTGTAGAGGATCAGAAGGACCTTGGGGTCCGGGTCCATAGGACTCTTAAATCGGCCTCGCAGGTGGAGGATGCGGTCAAGAAGGCGTACGGCGTACTGGCCTTCATTAATCGAGGGATTGAGTTTAGGAGTCGGGAGATAATGCTGCAGCTTTATAGGACCCTGGTTAGACCCCACTTGGAGTACTGCGCGCAGTTCTGGTCACCTCATTACAGGAAAGATGTTGAAGCCATTGAAAGGGTGCAGAGGAGATTTACAAGGATGTTGCCTGGATTGGGGGGCATGCCTTATGAGGATAGGTTGAGGGAGCTTGGTCTCTTCTCCCTGGAGAGACGAAGGATGAGAGGTGACCTGATAGAGGTTTACAAGATGTTGAGAGGTCTGGATAGGGTAGACTCTCAGAGGCTATTTCCAAGGGCTGAAATGGTTGCTACGAGAGGACACAGGTTTAAGGTGCTGGGGGGTAGGTACAGAGGAGATGTCAGGGGTAAGTTTTTCACTCAGAGGGTGGTGGGTGAGTGGAATCGGCTGACGTCGGTGGTGGTGGAGGCAAACTCGTTGGGGTCTTTTAAGAGACTTCTGGATGAGTACATGGGATTTAATGGGATAGAGGGCTATAGATAGGCCTAGAGGTGGGGATGTGATCGGCGCAACTTGTGGGCCGAAGGGCCTGTTTGTGCTGTGGCTTTCTATGTTCTATGTACTACATCCTAGGGTTCTAAAAGAGGTAACTGTAGAGGTTGTGTATGTACTGCTTATTACTTTTCATAATTGCCTAAATTCTGGAGTTATCCCAGCAGTTTGGAAGCTAGCAATTTAACATTGCTATTCAAAAATGCCTGACATCCATCATTGAGAAAGTGCTGGAATCTATGGGAAATCTCAACAATGCACTCAGAATATCATAGTAGAATCAAAGTCATCCTGGTTTTACAAAAAAATTGCTCAAGGAATTTATTAGCATTTTCTGACGATGTAACAAGTATGCTACGAAAAAGGGGAATGATGGTGTAGTGGTACTGTCACTAGCGTAGTAATCCGGAATCCCAGGGCAAGTGCCCTCACCTGGACACTTGCCTTCACACGAAGAAGCAGGGTGTCTCCCAGAAACCCACCCTCTGGTCGCAGTGACTGCACCTATGCAAATCTTACCTGCAACTGCCAATCACCTTCACCGCTTTGCTGCCCTCACTTGGACCATTCATTCAGTATGTGGGATGGCCTGACTAGAGAGGGGGCAAAACGTGACCTCCTCTTGGGAAATAAGGAAGGGCAGGTGACAGAAGTGTTAGTGAGGGATCACTTTGGGACCAGTGACCATAATTCTATTAGTTTTAAGATAGCTATGGAAAATGATAAGTCTGGCCCAAAAGTTAAAATTCTAAATTTTGATGGTATCAGGCAGGAACTTTCAAAAGTTAATTGGGGGAATCTGTGGGAAGGCAAAGGGACGTCTGGTAAGTGGGAGGCTTTAAAAAGTGTGTTAACCAGGGCAAGGCTGGCAGAAGTAGGTAATCCTGGATGACTCGGGCTATTGAGGCCCTGGTCAAGAAGAAGAAGGAGGCACATGACATGCACAGACAGCTGGGATCAAGTGAACTCCTTGAAGAGTATAGGGGATGTAGGAGTAGAGTTAAGAGAGAAATCAGGAGGGCAAAAAGGGGACACAAGATTGTTTTGGCAGATAAGGCAAAGGGGAATCCAAAGAGCTTCGACAAATACATAAAGGGAGAGAGTAGGGCCTCTTAAGGATCACCAAGGTCATCTATGTGCGGATCCACAAGAGATGGGTGAGATCCTAAATATTTCTCATCAGTATTTACTGTTGAGAAAAGCATGGACGTTAGGGAACTTGGGGAAATAAATAGTGATGTCTTGAGCAGTGTACATATTGCAGAGAAGGAGGTGTTGGAAGTCTTAAAGTGCATCAAGGTAAATAAACCCCTGGGACCTGATGAAGTGTATCCCAGGACATTTTGGGAGGTGAGGGAGGAAATTGCAGGTCCCCTAGCAGAGATATTTGAATCATCGATAGTCACAGCTGAGGTGTCTGAAGATTGGAGGGTGGCAAATGTTGCGCCTTTGTTTAAAAAGGGCTGCAGGGGAAAGCCTGGGAACGACAAGCCAGCAAGCCTCACAACTGTGGTGGGTAAGTTGTTGAAAGATATTTTGAGAGACAGGATCTACAGGCATTTAGAGACGCAAGAACTGATTAGGGACAGTCAGCATGGCTTTGTGAGTGGAAAATCATGTCTCACAAATTTGATTGAGTTTTTTGAAGGGGTAACCAAGAAGGTAGATGAGGGCAGTGCAGTTGATGTTGTCTACATGGACTTTAGCAAGGCCTTTGACAAGGTACCACATGGTAGGTTGTTGCAAATGGTTAAATCTCACAGGATCCAGGGTAAGGTAACTAAATGGATACAAAATTGGCTTGATGACAGAAGCCAGAGGGTGGTTGTAGAGGGTTGATTTTCAAACTGGAGGCCTGTGACCCGCAGTGTGCCTCAGGGATCAGTGCTGGGCCCACTGTTATTTGTCATTTATATTAATGATTTGGATGAGAATATAGGAGGCATGGTTAGTAAGTTTGCAGATGACGCCAAGATTGGTGGCATAGTGGACAGTGAAGAAAGTTATCTCTGATTGCAAAGGATCTTGATCAATTGGGCCAGTAGGCTGACAAATGGCAGATGGAGTTTCATTTAGATAAATGCGAGGTGATGCATTTTGGTAGATTGAACCAGGGCAGGACTTACTCAGTTAATGGTAGGGCATTGGGGAGAGTTACAGAACAACGAGATCTAGGGGTACAGGTTCATAGCCCCTTGAAAGTGGAGTCACAGGTGGACAGAGTGGTGAAGAAGGCATTCGACATGCTTGGTTTCATCGGTCAGAACATTGAATACAGGAGTTGGGACGTCTTGTTGAAGTTGTACAAGACATTGGTAAGGCCACACTTGGAATACTGTGTATAGTTCTGGTCACCCTATTACAGAAAGGATATTATTAAACTAGAAAGAGTGCAGAAAAGATTTACTAGGATGCTACCGGGACTTGATGGTTTGAGTTATAAGTAGAGGCTGGATAGACTGGGACTTTTTTCTCTGGAGTGTAGAAGACTGAGGGGGTGATATTATAGAGGTCTATAAAATAATGAGGGGCATAGATCAGCTAGATAGTCAATATCTTTTTCCAAAGGTAGGGGAGCATAAAACTAGAGGGCATAGGTTTAAGGTGAGAGGGAAGAGATACAAAAGTGTCCAGAGGGGCAATTCTTTCACACAAAGGGTGGTGTGTGCCTGGAACAAGCTGCCAGAGGTAGTAGTAGAGGCAGGTACAATTTTGTCTTTTAAAAAGCATTTAGACAGTGACATGGGTAAGATGGGTATAGAGGGACATGGGCCAAATGCGGGCAATTCGGACTAGCTTTGGGGTTTAAAAAATAGGACAGCATGGACAAGTTGGGCTGAAGGGCCTGTTTCCATGCTCTAAACCTCTATAACTCTATGATTCTAAGTTTTGGGGACTGGGGTTCAAATTCCACCATGGCACATAGTCTGGCCGACATGTGTTTGCACGTATTCAGAAATGTGGTTGATTCTTAAATGCTCTTTGAAATGGAGGAGGGAAGTTAGGGATGGACAATAAATGCTGGCCCAGGCAGCATTGGCCCCATTCCATTAATTAATTTAAAAAGGTCAATGTAGTATACTTGGATTTCTAAAAGGAATTTGATAATGTGCCACACAAGAGGCAAATACGTAAGTTGAGGGCTTATAGAGTTGAGTGTAGTATATTTGCTTGGATAGAGAATTAATTATCAGATAGGAAGCAACGTGTAGGTATAAATGGGACATTTTCAACTTGGCAGGCTTGCAACTTGTGGATTGTTGCAAAGAGCAGGCCTCTGCTATTTATAATATATATTGATAACTTGTCTTAGACAAAGTGATGGAGAGTAATAAATCTACTTTGGCTGAGAATGCAAAGCTAGTTGTGAGGAGATGTAAAGAGGATACAGAATGGTAAAACAAAAGAGAAATGACGCTTGATTATGGAAATCTGAAATAAAAGCAGAAAATTCTGGAAATACTCAGCAAGGCAGACAACGCTTGTGGAGAGAGAAGCAGAATTTTTTTTTCCAGTCCATTAACTCTGTTTCTCTCTCCACAGATACTGCCAGACATGCTAAGTATTTCCTGAGTGGAAAATAAGGTGGCAGAGAGGGGATACTGCGAAGAAGCGTGAGATTATTTATTTTGGCTGGAAGAAGAGAAAAACAGAATTGTTTTAAAAGGCTTGAAACTTGTAAATGTTGATGCTCAGATGGACCTCTGGGCTCATACAAGTGGGACAGAAAGTTTGCTTGCAGGTACAGCAAACAATTAGGAAGGCAAATGACATATTGGAATTTATTGCAATTGCTTTGCAGTACAAGAATAAAGAGGTCTTGCTACCATTGCAACAGGAGGTTAGTGAGACCACATCAAGAGTACTGTGCTCAGTTTCTCTTCATATTTTAAAAAAACATATACTGGCATTATAGGCAGTACAGCGAAGATTCACTAGATTGGTCCCTGGGATGAGAGGGTTATCAATGATAAGATATTAAATTGGATCTGTGTTCTCTGGAGTTTAGAAGAGGGACAGATGATTTATTTGAAACAAAGAAGATTCAGAAGAGGCTTTGTTTCCCTGGCTTGGAATTTACGCATGGGGGGGTGGGGGGGGGTAGTCTTAGGAAAAGGGGCTGAATATCTTTGACTGAGATGAAGAGAAATGTCTTCACTCAAAGGATTGTGAATCTTCGGAAATCTCGACCTCACAGGGTTGTGGATGTTGCATTATTTAACATGCAAGGCTGGGTGGTATGGTGGCATAGTGGTTAGCACTGCTGACTCAGAGCACTAGGGACCTGGGTTCAATTCCAGCCTTGGGTGATTGTCTGTGTGGAGTTTGCACGTCCTCCCATGTCTGCGTGGGTTTCCTCCAGGTGCTCCGGTTTCCTCCCACACTCCAAAGATGTGCAGGTTAGGTTGATTAGCCATACAAAAATGCCCCTTAATGTCAGGGGGATTATGTCAGGGTAAATGCATGAGGTTACAAGGATAGAGCCTGGCTGGGATTGTTGTCGGTACAGGCTCAATGGGCTGAATGGCCACCTTCTGCATTGTAGGGATTCTATGATTCTGAGGCTGAGACAGACAGATTTTTGGTCTTTCAGGGAATCAAGGGATGTGGGGTGAGGCCTGGAAGTGGAGTTGAAACTGAATATCAGCCTATTGAATGGTGGAGCAGGCTCAATGGGCTAAAAAGTCTATCCCTGCACCTATTATTTGCAATGGTTAGCACTGCTGCCTCACAGTACCAGGGACTCGGGTTCGATTCCCAGCTTGGATCACTGCCTGTGCAGAGTCTGCATGTTCTCCCCGTATCTGCGTGGGTGCTCTGGTTTCCTCCCACAGTCCGAAAGACACGCTGGTTAGGTGCATTGGCCATGCTAAATTCTCCCTCAGTGTACCCGAACAGGCACCGGAGTGTGGTGACTAGGGGATTTTCACAGTAACTTCACTGCAGTGTTAATGGAAGCCTACTTGTGATACTAATAACTAAACTATTATTTATGTTCTAATTTTTATTTGTTTTCAGTATCAAGCAGTAACTCAATAAAATTACACAATCAACTCATAAATAATACAATAATTCACCTATAGAAATTGTGTACTAATAGATGTAACACTCTAATATCTGACCTGCAACTAATTATAATCCTTTAACACAGTGCTACCCCAGAAACTCAGCCAGCATCCCCCTACACTGCACAGGGTCTGGCCAGTCACAGGTTTCACTCGGTCCTTAACGGGCTGCTGCTCCCAATCTGCACCTTGGTGTTGCTGGGCTCTGTAGAAACTATTGATCTCACATCCATCTCATTCCCCCATCTCCCTTGCTCACTAAACCATGATTCATCTCCCTCTATCTTGAATCTCCCCAGTTCCCAACACTAATGTAATCCAATTTTCCAATTGAGTGATGTTCGAAGTAGATTCTGTTACAGAGCCTCATAAGGTAGAATGTACCTGTGTGAAATGCGTTCAGTATTGGGAACGGCACTGGTTTATTTCAGTTGTTTCTCTCTCGACACAACCTGGATTTCTTACAGTTCATCCCCTTCCGATCCGTCCCAGAGCCACCAGGTTCTGTACCTGCCCCCCAGCCTCGTACACCCAGACTCAGGAAACCTCTCCCCAAATCCACAGAACTCTGCAAGCGCCGACCGACTGATAACCCACACCAGTGTGCCAAACTTGCAATCTCTCTGTGTAACAAAATCATCTCTGAATGAACTATTATCTAGAAATCGCATCACCCCAGCTGGAGGATTGGTTATCTGAGAATCCAGAGGAAATCAGTCACTTATGTACTGAAGGCGTATATGGTTGCTGGTTCGGTATCCGTGTTTTGTTCTGTTATTCTGAACATCACAGGCAAACCCTAATTGCCCTTGAATGGTGTTGGTGAACCTTTAAGCGTTGCAGACTATGGAACGTAAATACGCCCCACATTTCTTTCCGACTGTGGTTTGGTACAACTAAGTGGCTTTCTACGCAATTTCCTAACGCACTAGTTTATTTATTTAATTTAATCCTATTAAAAATAATTATTGAAAAAATACTTCTGACTGGAGGGATAGTATTTAAAGGGATCATTGTTTCTCTTGATTAATATTGAAAACTTAGATCTCGGTGTACATGGCATAATTTCAAAATTTGAAGATGATGCAAGGTGAGGAAGTAGTATGAACTGTGAGGAGGATAGTGTTAGACTTCAAGAGGGCACAGGCAGGCTGGTGAATTGGGCAGTCACATGGCAGATTACATTCAATGTAGAGGAATGCAAAGTGATGCATTTTATTCCGAACAATGAGGATAGCAGACAAAAAAATAAGGATAGAACTCTAAAGGAAATACAGGAGGAGACGAACCTGTGTGTATATGTGAATAAATCATTGAAGGTGGCAGGACAAGTTGAGAAGGCAGTTAATACATTATACTGAATCCTGTTTTTGTTCCGTACAGGGTGGGCACGGTGGCACAGTGGTTAGCACTACTGCCTCACAGCACCAGGGACCCAGGTTCAGTTCCCGGCTTGAGTCACTGTGCAGAATCTGCATGTTCTCCCCTGTGGGTTCCCTCCTGGTGCTCCGGTTTTCTCCCACAGTCTGAAAGACGTGCTGCTTAGGTACATTGGCTATGTCAGAGTGTGGTGACGAGGGGATTTTCACAGTAACTTCATTGCAGTGTTAATGTAAGTCTACTTGTGACACTAATAAATAACCTTTAAATTTAAGGTACACAGAGACAAATGCAAGTGAACTATGAACCTTCATAAAACATGGGCCCAGTCCCAACAGCAAAGATGTGAAGCTTTTACAAACAGTACAGAAAAGATTTACAAGAACGGTACCAAGGATGAGACACTTCAGTAATATAATCCCTACAGTGCAGAAGGCGGCTATTTGGCCCATCGAGTCTGCACCAACTCCCCGACAGTGCATCTTACCCATGTCCTATCTCTGTAACCCCACATATTTACCCCACAAATCCCCCTAACCTATACATCTTGAGACACTAAGGGGAAGTGTGGAGCATGGCCAATCCACCTAACCCGCACATCTTTGGACTGTGGGAGGAAACCGGAGCACCCGAAGCAAACCCACGCAGACACAAGGAGAATGTGTCATCCAAGGCCGAAATTGAACCCGGGACCCTGGCGCTGTGAGCCAGCAGTGCTACCCACTGTGGCACCATGCCACCTTTGTTGATAGTCTGGCAAAGCTGGGACTGTTTTTTGGGACAAGAAGATTGAGAGAAGATTTGTTAGATGTGTTCAAAATCATAAGGGATCTGGAGAGCGTAAATGGGAGAAACTGTTCCTGTCACCAGAAAGGCAAGAATCCTAAAATAATTAACAAATGAACCAGAGGCAAGATGAGCAAAACCTCGGTCTGCTTATCCCTCCACACCGCCCCCCCCCCCCCCCCCCCCCCCCCGCCCCCAACACACTTGCTCTGCCTCCCCACCACACAGTCTCTCTACATCTCTCCACACTCTTTCTGTTCTCCACCCACATACCCTCCCTGCTCACCACACCATGCAGTATCTCTGCCCCCCTACATCACACACTCTCGCTGCCCCCCCCCCTCCCCCCACACACTGTCTCTGGCCACCACACCACACAATTTCTCTGCCCCCCCCCCACACCACACATTCTCTGCCCCCCCCCCCACACACACTGTCTTTACCACCCCACGCCATACACTCTCTCATCCCCTTCATACACTCTCTTTGCACCACCCATGCACAGTCTGTGCCTCCTCACACCACATGCTCTGCCCCCCCACGCCACACACTCTCTCTGCACCCCCACACAACAACTCTCTCTGCCCCCCCACCACACCACACACTCTTTCTGCCCACCCCCCCCCCCCCCCCAATACCATGCACTCTCTCTGCTCTTCCACACTCTCTCTTCCCTGATGCCCCACACTCTCATTCCCATATGCTTCCTCCTCTAGCCCCTCACACACCCTGCCTTGCCTGAGTGCTGCTGCTCTGCCTGTCTTGCCTGAGCCCTGCCATTCAGCCTGCCTGGCCTGGGCCCCATTGTTCTGCCTGCCTCACCTGAGCCTCACCATTCCGTCTGCCTCACCTGGGTCTCACAGATCTGCTTCAGCTGCCCTGAACTTACCTCGCCACCCTTTGGTCCTTGTCCAATGATAGTTGGTTTCTTTCTGAGTTGCTGTTGATTGGTATGGGTTTGGATCTGAGCAGCTTTACAGCATTTTTCAAATATCAGTCATTTGAATGTTCAGATTTGACGGGCTACATTGAGTTTACCAGTCTGCTTGTAATCAAAGGTCTTGGAGGGATGCTCCAGTGCATTCCAGCAGCACCATACCAACTGTTTCTACATCCCTACATTTAGAGGGCAGTTAAGAGACATGCACATGCTGTGGATCTGCAGTCATATGTATACAAGACTTCCTCCCATAAAGGATGTTAAGGAACCAAATGGATTTTTCTGACAATGTGCTTGCTTCATAATCGCAATTATTAATAGATTTGCTGGATGCCGGTTGCAATTTTCCTGGACCATTTTTATGTCATAATCAGCCTCGGGCCAGGAAACAGCGCAAGGCTGATTACCATATTAAGATCAGAATCTGAATATCATTAATAAGCCTGGGGCGGTGTCGTCTGGGCTCACTAATGTTTCCCACCCCACAGGGGGAAGATCCCACCAGCAGAGATTATAACTGCTCCCTATCAACGGGGACCAGGCACGATGTCCTCGCTGGTGGAGGCAGAGACAAATGAAGCCCCTGGGCGGTTCAGGGATGGGGGGCCCTTGGGTAGTGCCAGCTTGGCACCCTGACTCTGCCCACTCTCACCATGGCAGTGCCACCCTGGCACACTGGCACTGCTCACCAGGCACTCTGTCACTGGCCACCGGGCACCAGGCAGTGCCAAGGGGGCAAGGCCTAAGGGAGAGTGGGGATTGAGGAGCCAGGGCCCGACCAGGTGCAGGCCGATCGGTGGTGGTGGGAAGGGGGAGAGACCGCAACGCATTCTACACAGTGATCGGTGAGGGAGGGAGGGGGGGGATTGGGGCTGACCAAGGGGGGGGGGGGAGGGCGTCGATTGGGGCTGGCCATGCGGGGAGAAATCAAGGCTAGCCATGGCAGGGTCGGGTCCAGTGATCGGGAGAGTAGTGTTTGGGCCAGTGATCAAGGGTAGGGGCATCGGGGAAGCTATCGGGAGGCCGGTGCCAATTTCCCTATCGGGAGATTGGGATATGCGGAGTTCCCTGCTCAGCACGCTGCTGCTGACCTCTCGGACAGCATTAGCTCCCACTGCCTCCCCATTGCCAGCGTGAATCCCCCAGTGGACTCTGTGAAGCACAGAGTGCCGGAAATTCACCCAAACTAATTTCACTCAAACAACAGGCAGGGAAATCTCCCATTTTCCTGCCATTGGCACTTAATTTTTGGGGGAAAATCCCTCCTTTTCTATGAAACATGAGCAAGGTGTGGCACAGATTGCTTGAACAAAACAAGCGATGACCGGGTTAGTGGTTTTCTGAGTTTAATGACGAGCTTCCTGTGTTGAACAGTAAACTTTTCCTCTTCACAGTACAAAACACAACAAATTGCAACCACATTGTACCAAGTGTCTTTCCGATAGATTGCACTAGAAAGTTCCGTCAAGACCAGTGACAAATTTTGCTTTGGGAAAGAGTAAATCCAAAACTTGACTTGTAGATTGTCAATCAGACTGATAGGACTGAAGGTCATTATTATTCAGATTCTGTCAATCACACTTAATAGCTGTCTTGATTTGTCCTGGGAGGTAAGGGAATAATGATTCAAATTGGTGTGCTCAGTAAATCAATTGAGTGTAGAAGATGAGAGAAGCTTCGCCCCTTGGAGGTCACAGGGCTCCAGGTAGGTACAGAGTATCTGGGTGGTGAGAGGAGATTATCACTGCCATGTGGGCATATATGGATGGAGCAGCTGCTCTTTTCCTGTCTGATGTGTTCATATGTAAACTGGACTGAACAAAATTTATTAGTGCTGGAAGGTTGAGGAGATCTAACTGACAATTAAGGGGTTTTGATAGCTTCCCTGATTCTCTCATTTTCATTCATGCTGGATCTATGGAGAAGAATGTGATGTCCTCCTTCCGTGCTTTGTAACTGGGAAACCGTGAGTTGCCCGACCTGATTGAAGACATTCCTGCAGGTTTGATAGTTGAACATCTGTCAGCCAGTCACGAGGGGATAAAGGTTCAAGGTGAGGGGCAGGAGGTTTAGGCTGGATGTGAGAAAAAGCTTTTGGTTCATGGATTTCTGTCAGCAGCTGAAATGTGACAAGTTCAGGACTAGTCGGTATCCATGAATACTGGAGGTGGGAAGTAAGGGACAAACTGAAGGTGGGGAAAAGGGGAAATGCTAGATAAGATCTAATGACCGCAGTATAAGGATCTGGAATAGAAAGGGTTAATGTGGGATTAGGTATAGTAACGCCCACAGTATGGTGTAAAGCGGCACATGACCTGAGTCTAGAGGTATCTCTTGCATTGGACAGAGATGTGTGCAGAGGCAAGCATGGGGACATTTCCTTGACCAGATATTGTATATGTGTATGTACATAGGTAAAAACAGTTAATAAGTGCTTACTGTTACATGATGCAAGACTCAGAAACTTTTCATGAGATTTACCAAACTACATGCTTCTCACAGCAGAGTGGCAGAGGTGGCGGTTATCAAGACAACCCAGAACCTCACAGAAGCAGTACAATAAATTTAAAATCTGAAGACTGAAAACACAGCATTTTGACTTCACAAAAAGCACCAGCAGGAGATCAGCGGAGGAAAAATCCAAAGTAGGATTGGAAGCAGAAATAAAACTCCACACTGCAGTAGGAGATTCCATTGAATTCCGTAGAGGTCCAGCTTCAATACACAAAGATTGTAGAGTCAGAAGACCTTGCTGGGTGAGCTAAAGAAACTTAAGTCCTTGGCCAGAATGAGTTTTCAAAAACTTTTGGGCAGAATTTTCCCGTCCTGCCCGCCACGGGAATTGTAGCAGGCGGGACATGGACCATGCAAATGAGCTAATCAGGGCCAGAATTGTTGTTGGAGTGGCAGATGATGCACTCTCAGAATGCTTCAAGCTTAGGAAGATTTAACCCTTGAAAAGGCCAGTCAGATTGTCAGGCAATCCAAAATCCATTTGCAGCATTGATCCATTTTAAGGGGCGAAGGCAATTCATGGTGCAGTGGGGATTGCTCTGTACCATGAGTGTACATAGGTAAAAACAGTTAAGTGCTTACTGTTACACTATGCAAGACTCAGAAACTTTTCATGAGACCTACCAAACTACATGCAAAATTTGATAAAGTTTTAAAATCATTTAACATGTATTGTCAGGTAAAACAGCAGAAGAGCAGGGTCACTGCAGGCCAAGGGAAGCAGTACCCTAACCAAGCCCTAGAGGATGGGCCACCATGCCAGCACTGTGCAGCAAAGCGACCTCAGAGGTGCAATCACCATCTGGCGTTACACATCAAGAGGAAACACAACCATGCCTGTTAGGTGGGGTCAAAGGTCAGGGATTTTTATTCTGGAACACAGATACTTCAGTTAATGATCTTATCACAAACAAGAGCCAGTGCTGTGCCAAAAGAACATAAAGACGCAGAACCGCACATGTGCTGCCCATCCCCAGCCTGCGCATACATGGCAAATCCAAAGGTCGTTGGGACTTAGGTTCTCAACCGCCAAGCTTGACTCTAAGGTACAAAGAACAAAGAAAAGTACAGCACAGGAACAGGCCCTTCACCCTCCAAGCCTGCGCCGATCATGGTGCCTGCCTAAACTAAAACCGTATGCACTTACAGAGTCTGTATCCTTCCATTCCCATCCTATTCATGTATTTGTCTAGTTGCCCCTTTAATGCTTATCTGCTCCCACCACCTCCCCAGGTAGCGCGTTCCAGACATTCACCACCCACTGTGTAAAAAAACTTGCCTCGCCCATCTCCTCTAAACTTTTCCCCATACACCTTAAACCTATATCCCCTGGTACTCGGCTTTTCTACCTTAGGAAACAGCATCTGACTATCCACTCTGTCCATGCCACTCATAATCGTGTAAATCTCTATCAGGTCACCCCTCATTTGGTACATTTGTGTTTCATGACAACTTACCCCTTAGAAGAAAGAAAGCTTCATGTTAGTGGAGGTTCATTTACAATGGCTTTACAAGAAGTACTTAACATCACAAGCATCTCACAAATAGTTTATTACATACTGTATTAAAAATTTTCATTTTGTTCTCCAAATACACATATTGTATTATAACGTTACAAAGATTTAACCAAAACAAAAGCCAATACATGTAACAAATAGGATTAGCAGGGTTAAAACATCATAGTAACCCTAACTCCAAATCTACCTTTCCCCTACACCTTTTCTCTAAATTACAGATATAACACCAGCAGTTATATGTTTTTTTGGCATAATTTTTTTGTGGTCCACCAAAGTTAGTGAAGATACATTAAAGTTTATTTTTTGAGAACTATTATATTAGGAATTTCAACCTTGCTGGCGTTGTTAACGGTTCATCTATCTTTAACCCCTCTTCTCCCCACCCCAGTCAAGATAAGTCTATTCCTTTGAATTTATTGTTAGCTTAGAAACTCAATGGAAAGAAATTTCAAATCATTAAAGGAACATAGTCTGCTTGATCAGCTACAGACAGATCCTGAAATAAAATTCCTTTCCCCAAGGAGTTGTCAACCTAAGAAAGTTATCTTAGGATAGAATATACAGAGGGGTATATTGTAGCAGAATAAACTATTGGGAAATTTCCCAATATCAACTCTAAATTAGAATTCGAGGATATTGTTTTTTATGTGTGGGCTCATGAGGATATAGATGTGAAACTGGAACTCTTTTCTATTGTTTAATAAGTGTTTATTGTTAACACCAATTGTATGTTATAGTTTATAAATGAGGATTATATATTAACATAGATGAAATCTAATACTCTGACATGCACTAATGTTTAAGATAATGTACAAAATGTGAATGCACCACAAATAGTTTGGATATACAAACAAATATTGATTAAAGATAATTATACTTACAATTCAGTATTTTTTAATTACATGCAAGTATCTTTATCTCAAAACAAATAGAATTCTAGAAAGAACTAGACTGTTGTGCCCAAAGATGGTTAAATGTCAGAGAGAGAGAGAGAAACCCTACAGTACAGAAAGAGGCCATTCGGCCCATCGAGTCTGCACAGACCACAAGCCCACCCAGGCCCTACCCCCATATCCCGACATATTTTACCCACTAATCCCTCTAATCTACGCATCCCAGGGCACTAAGGGGCAATTTTAGCATGGCCAATCAACCTAACCCGCACATCTTTGGACTGTGGGAGGAAACTGGAGCACCTGGAGGAAACCCATGCAGACACGAGGAGAATGTGCAAACTCCACATAGACAGTGATCCAAGCCAGGAATCGAACCCAGGCCCCTGGAGCTGTGAAGCAGGAGTGCTAACCACTGTGCTACCGTGCCGCCCATAATGTCCCCTAACTATAGTAGCTGCGTTAGTAGAAATTTATCAGCTGAAGTCCAAACTGGTTTCCATTTTGTATAGTCTTCTTAAAAAAAAAAGCAAGTTGTTAATTCTTTAGTAAATTTAACAATCTTGGAGTCTCTGCTGGCCATGTCGCAAAAATGCAGGTTGGCTGCCTCTCAACTTCTCCCAAAAATTAAGACAATCCAAGGCTTTTGTATTTGTGGCTTTCTGACTATGAATCAAATGCTGCAGGAGTGCTTTGCTTTTGCTGCGCAGCATTTTAAAATTAGTTGACTATTAATCTAATTAATATCTCAATTTGTCCATCCAATGTATTAGTTACATGATTGCTGTAGTCAGGGGTGAAGTGGGTGTATTCAGTGGGTGGGGAGAGCAAAAGCAGGGAGGTGGGTGTAGTTGGCAGGTAAGAAGGGTAGTCAGGGACGGGGATGTAGCTGTAGGATGGGAGGGCAGTCAGCGGAAGGGGTGTGGTCATGGGATGGGGTGTGTAGTTTGGGGGGTGGATAGGGTGGTCTGTGGCTGGCAAGGGCAATGGAGTGGGGGATGGGACTGGCAGGCAGGAGTTGGGTAGGACAGTAGGAGTTGGGCGGCACGGTAGCACAGTGGTTAGCACTGCTGCTTCACAGCTCCAGGGACTCGGGTTCGATTCCCAGCTTGGGTCACTGTCTGTGTGGAGTTTGCACATTCTCCCTGTGTCTGCGTGGGTTTCCTCCGGGTGCTCTGGTTTCCTCCCACAGTCCAAAGATGTACAGGTTAGGTTGATTGGCTATGCTTAATTGCCCCTCAGTGTCCCGAGATGCGTAGCTTAGAGGGATTAGCAGGTAAATATGTAGGGATACGGGGATAGGGCCTGGATGGGATTGTGGTCGGTGCAGACGCGATGGGCTGAATGGCCTCTTTCTGCACTGTAGGGTTTCTATGATTCTATGATTCTATGACAGTTGGGGGGGGGTGGAGTGGCTAATCGGGGGAGTGTCTGCCGGGTCGGGGGACAGTCGGGGAAGTGAAGAAAGTAGTTGGGGGTGAGTGAGGGTGAGTGGGGGTTAGTTGGGTGGGGTTGTGGGTAATCAGGAGGGGATTGTGGAGAGTCAGGGGGTAGGGGAGTCCCATGAGGTGTGGTTCATTGGGGTACATAGTCCAATGGAGTGAAAGAACAGAAAGTCCTGGGGAGTATTTCCACATAAATTTGTTGAGGTGGCAGGACAGATTCCCAAAGTAGTTAATAAAGCGTAAGGAATCATGGGCTTTATAAATACAGATATTGAATACAAAAGCCAGGAATTTATGCTAATCCTATGCAAAACACAACCGAGGACTTGAAGGCTCTGGAGAGGGTAGAGAAAAGATTTTACAAGAATATATCTGGAGATCTATTGATTATTTGAAAAATTGCAGCTATGTGGACAGAATTGAGAAGCTGTGATTGTTCTCCTTAGAGCAGAAAAGGCTCGAGAGTGATCTGATAGAGGTATTTAAAATTACAAAGTCTTCAGGTAGAGTAGAATCATAGAATCCATTCGGCCCATCAAGTCTGCACCAATCACAATCCCACCCAGGCCCTATCCCCATAACCCCATGCATTTACCCTAACTCGTCCCCCTGACACTAAGGGGCAATTTAGCATGGCCAATCCACCTAATCCACACAGCTTTCGACTGAACGAGGAAACTGGGGAACCCAGAGGAAAACCACGCAGACACGGGGTGAATGTGCAAACTCCACACAGACAGTGACCCAAGCCGGGAATCGAACCCGGGTCCCTGGCACTGTGAGGCAGCAGTGCTAACCACTGTGCCAAAGTGCCGTACCTTTAAACAAAGGTGAATTGTTTCCTATGGTTTCCAGCACTGTACCAGCTCCCAAAGATACTCATAGCTGAACAGGGAGTCGTAAAGAGGTGTCGACGCCATCAAAGCTCTCCTGAGGAAAAAAGAACTTCCCAACAGCACTGTTAACCTCCAGATCCATCTCACAGCAATGCTGCTTAGCTGCATCTGAACTCCAAATGGGCAGAAACTCCCAGTCCTGCTGAAGGCACTAATATTGGTGTTGGCAGCCAAAGATTACCAAAACATCCAGAACAGAGAGCAGTCCCACAGACAGAAACAGGCTTCCGCCTACAACAAAATGTACTGCACCTGACATTAATTTGAGGTGGGTGAAAGGAGTAGTAGAAGTAATGCACTTATGTTGGATAAACAGGAATGCATTGTAAATACATTGGATAAAGATCTTGGGAAGTGCCTGGCATAGAAAGGGTTAACATGGGACTGGGTACGATACTGCCCACAGTGTGTTATAAAGGGACACATGACCTGAGTCCAGAGGGCAGTCTGAACAGAGATATGTGAAAAGGCCAGAACGGAGACAACTCCTAGTTTAGACCTTGTACTGCGCATATGGGTATAGTTAGAAGTTGTTAATAAGTGCTTATTTTTCCATACAAGACTAAGAACATCTCCATAAGCCCTACCCAACAATATGTAACATCTTGCAACAAGGAAAATCCATCAGTGTTGTAATGATTATTGATGAGATTTTAGTCAGTTTTTAAATTAAATTTTAATCTCCCTATCAGCTATGGTGAGGATTGAACTTGCTCTGAGAATAATTTTTCTTGGGATCCCTAAAATGCAACTATGCTACTGTCTATGTGACTATTGGCTGTATCTTGATGTTGCAATCTGCTGGCTGTGTGTGGAATTCTGATCAGAGCCCCCTCAGAAAATCGACATCCCAGGCAGTGGCATGTCAGAAGCTGATATTGGAGGGTAGGGATAGGAAACTTCTGTAGGTCTGATAGAAACTAAAGTGTGGGACCACCTCCAGAGGGATGTGACTGGTCAGTCTAACTGTAGCAGAATATGGCGACTAGTTTCTTGGTCTAGTGTCTATGAAATTGCCATTCCTTGTGAGACAAGTTGGATGCCCTTGTGTTTTAAGTACCCCCATATGTACAGTCCGTGAACCACACCAGACCTTCAAGCCAACAGCTCCCAGGCACATTCTAACATCTCATTCACAGAAATTCTAGATGTTTTAAAGGCCGGAGCTGGAAGTTTAGATCCATAGCCCCAATAGCTTCTGCTGGAGGCCCCACTCTGAAATCATTTGTCTCTCCCTTGTCCATGCAAGTTCTCTGCAAGATCAACTCATCTACTACAACTGCCCTGCTATCCACCTGTAATCCTTATTTTCTTTAATGTGCTTATTCCTTTCATTCCCTCCAACTTCCTTTTCACTCCCATAATTGAATCTGCCTCCATCAAAGAACAAAGAACAGTACAGCACAGGAAACAGGCCCTTCGGCCCTCCAAGCCTGTGCCGCTCCTTGGTCCAACTAGACCAATCGTTTGTATCCCTCCATTCCCAGGCTGCTCATGTGACTATCCAGGTAAGTCTTAAACAATGTCAGTGTGCCTGCCTCCACCACCCTACTTGGCAGCGCATTCCAGGCCCCCACCACCCTCTGTGTAAAAAACATCCCTCTGATATCTGAGTTATACTTCGCTCCTCTCACCTTGAGCCCGTGACCCCTCGTGATCGTCACCTCCGACCTGGGAAAAAGCTTCCACTGTTCACCCTATCTATCCCCTTCATAATCTTGTACACCTCTATTAGATCTCCCCTCATTCTCCGTCTTTCCAGGGAGAACAACCCCAGTTTACCCAATCTCTCCTCATAGCTAAGACCCTCCATACCAGGCAACATCCTGGTAAACCTTCTCTGCACTCTCTCTAACGCCTCCACGTCCTTCTGGTACTGCGGCGACCAGAACTGGATGCAGTACTCAAATGTGGCCTAACCAGCGTTCTATACAGCTGCATCATCAGACTCCAGCTTTTATACTCTATACCCCGTCCTATAAAGGCAAGCATACCATATGCCTTCTTCACCACCTTCTCCACCTGTGTTGCCACCTTCAAGGATTTGTGGACTTGCACACCTAGGTCCCTCTGTGTTTCTATACTCTCAGACAGCAGATTCCAGATCCTCACCACTCTCTGATTAAAAGCATTTTTCTTCATAGAAATCATAGAAACCCTACAGTGCAGAAGGAGGCCATTCGGCCCATCGAGTCTGCACCGACCACAATCCCACCCAGGCCCTACCCCCACATATTTACCCACTAATCCCTCTAACCTACGCATCCCAGGATTCTAAGGGGCAATTTTTAACCTGGCCAATCAACCTAACCTGCACATCTTTGGATGTGGGAGGAAACCGGAGCACCCAGAGGAAACCCACGCAGACACGAGGAGAATGTGCAAACTCCACACAGACAGTGACCTGAGCCGGGAATCGAACCCGGGACCCTGGAGCTGTGAAGCAGCAGTGCTAACCACTGTGCTACCGTGCCGCCCTTTCATGTTGCCATTTGTTCTTTATCAATCTCCTTAACTCAGTTTATTATAGCTCTCAGCCTTTCTACCAACAGGAACATTTTCATCCTATCTCTGCTGAACAGCCTCCTCATGATTTTGAACTCCATTGTTAAATCTCCTCTCAAAGATCTCTTCTCTAAGGAGAAGAGCTCCAGTTTCTCCCATCTATCCACATAACTGAAATCCCTCATCTCTGCAGGCACGCTCATGAATCTTATCTGCATCCCCTCTACAGCTTTCACAATCTTTCTGAATTCTGGTGCCCGGAATTTGACACAATACTGCAATTGAGGCTCAAACATTGTTTTAGAAAAGTTCATCATAACATCATAACCTACTTTTGTAACTCTACTGATAAACATCACTACCCATTATCCATCCACAAGATGTAATGCAGGAACTTATCAAAGCTCCTTCGGCAACATCTTCCAAACCCACAACCACGACCATCTAGGACAAGACAGCAGACACATGGGAACACCACAACCTGGAAGTTCCCGTCCAAGTCGCTCAACATCCTGATGTTGGGTCAAAATCCTGGAATCCCCTCCCTAACAGCACTGTTGATGTACCTACACCACAGGGACTGCAGCATCTCACCATCACCTTCTCAAAGGCAATAATGGATGAGTAATAAATGCTGGCCTAGCCAGCGATGTCCACATTCCATAAATGAATTTTAAAAACACTCTACCCATTTTTGCAAATATTCTTAATCACCCCAGCCATCTTCATTCATTTGTGCACAAATATCCCCAGTTCTGGTTTCTCCTGCACTCTCTTTACAATTGTATCTTTTATTTTGTCTTGGGTGCCCTGGCTCTTCTTGTTAAAGTATATCACTTCACGCTTCTCTGCATTAAATTTCATCTACCATACACATTCCACTCGCCTGTAAATGTCCTCTCAAATTTTCAAATTATGTTAGTGTCAAGATGGTAATATAGTCATGATGTTGGGGGGGGGGGAATGACCTTGTGGTATTTATTATCTTTAGGCTATTAATCCATAAACTCAGCCAATGTTCTCCGTACCAGCGTTCAAAACCCACCACTGCAGATGGTGGAATTTGAATTCAATAAAAATTATCTGGAATTAAGAATCTACTGATGACCGTGAAACCATTGTCGATTGTTGGGAAAACCCATCTGGTTCACTAATGTCCTTTAGGGAAGGAAATCTGCTGTCCTTACCTGGTCTGGCCCACATGTGACTCCAGAGTCACAGCAATGTGATCGACTCTCAACTGCCATCTGAAATGGCCTATCAAGTCCCTCAATAAGGGCAACAAGGGATGGGTAATAAATGCTGGCCAGCCAGCGACGCCCATATCCCATGAATGAATAAAATAAAAGTCCATGCCTGTTTATTGTAAAGCAATCCTGTCAGTTGTGTTCACCAATTATATCCCCATAGCTTTGCAAATTTATTTCTATAAGTGCCTATCCAATTACCTTCTGAAATCAATTATTATCTTTGTTTTCACCACCTTCATATGCAGCAAGCTCCAGGCCATTACCACTCACTGCATTAAAAATGTCTTCCTTGCATTGCCCCTGCATCTTTAATCAGTGTCCTCGAATCCTGGTACCATCAACTAATGGAAACAGATTTTTTGTCTACCTGGTCAAAACTTATTTGAATCTTGTACACCTCAATCAAATCTCCATTCAATTTCTTTTGCTCCAGGAAGAATAACCCCAGCTTCTCCAAACTAACCTTGTAGCTAAAATTCCACAACTGGACCCATTCTGGTAAATTTCCTCTGCATCTTCTCAGAGACTGTCACATTCTTCATAAAATGTGGTGATCTGGGCTGAATATGTTAGTTGCAGCTTAACTAAACTGGTAAAAAGTTCAGTATATCTTCCCTGTTTTATTGTACATAATATTTCTATTTATGAAGCCCAAGATCCCATTGGATTTATAATTACTCTCTCTACATGTCTTATCTCCTTCAAAGTTCTGTGCAGGAGGACCTCCAAGTCCCTCTTTCCCTGAAAACCCTTCCAAACTCTGCCATTCGTCAATATTGCTTTTCCCTATCCCTTCAACCAAAATTCATATCCCCACACTTCTCTATATTAAACTTCATCTGTTACTTGCCTCTGAATTCTGTTTGTCGATCTATGTTTTTTTAAAAACATATATAATAGTGTTTATTGTATATAACTCAATCTGTGAAGAATAATAAAACACACTCCAACTTTCACATTCATATGTTTACACTCATACCAATGGATTACAGAGTGGGGGGATTACTTAAGCAATGTAAAGTCCAGTAAAGGTACATGGGTATACAGTCTCGAAGATTGTTGACATGTCTGGCTTCAGGCTGAAAATGAAGGACCTTTTAGGTCGACACGGTAGCACAGTGGTTAGCACTGCTGCTTCACAGCTCCAGGGACCTGGGTTCGATTCCCGGCTTGGGTCACTGTCTGTGTGGAGTTTGCACATTCTCCTCGTGTCTGTGTGGATTTCCTCCGGGTGCTCCGGTTTCCTCCCACAGTCCAAAGATGTGCGGGTTAGGTCGTTTGGCCGTGCTAAAATTGCCCCTCAGTGTTCTGGGATGTGTAGATTAGTGGGTAAAATATGTAGGGATATGGGGGTAGGGCCTGGGTGGGATTGTGGTCGGTGCAGACTCGATGGGCCGAATGGCCTCTTTCTGTACTGTAGGGTTTCTATGATTTCTTTCTATGATTGTGGGGGTTTAAACATGTAGACAAGCAATTTATCTATACTCCTGAAGATAACAGCTGCTGGGTTGAGCTCTTTTTAAAAACCTGTGTGTGGGGCACAAGGAGTGTCAAGAAACATCAGACAGGGTTTGAAATTTACAAGTTGTAGAGAAAGACAAACATGGATCTTGCTTTTAATGTGTCTCGTGTTTGTGCTAATCTGCCGTGAAAAACGGGTGCTTGAACATACAAAGGGTTTGTTGGCTTGTCACGCAAACATGGTCCATGATGACTGTATTCCAGTTGTAACGTGATTAGATTATGGCTGTGAATTCCTCTCACAGAAATAGTCCTTTTCCTGAAGTGATGATGTCGAATTATCTCGAATGCTTGGGGCAGGAGATGTGGGTCACCTCCATTCCCCTCAGATAATTGACTTGGATGGGCTCCTGCAAACTGGGATGTTCCTCTTCATGGCATTGGAATGTAGAAGGCAAACTGGTGCAAATGTGCAGCCAGCTTTGACTGATTTCAAGTCATTGGAATGAGGCTTTAGTTTATCTAAAAATTCAATTAGTCATTTCCAGCTGGATGATTCATAGGGTCATTTTTCATAAAGCATATTTTCACAATAGATATCATTGCCAAATTTTGAAATTTTACTTTATAATCCAGTATCTCGACCATTGACTTGTATCAAAAAAAAACAGTGGAGCTAAACCTAACTCTTGAGGAACACTACTGTCTCTCATCCTCTATCCTGAAGAACAACCATTTACCACAACTCATTGTTTTTTGTTATTATTATTTTGTTAATCAAAGCCAAAACTGACTTGCTATTCCACGATTCACAATTTTGTCAACCACCCTGTTATGTGATACTTTGTTAAAAATTCAAATAGACAACATCAATTGAATTCCCTTCATCAACATTCTCTATTACACCATTAAGACATTAAATTGGATTAGTCAAGCACAATCTGATTTGATTTATTATTGTCATATGTATTGGGATGCAGTGAAAAGTATTGTTTCTTGCATACTATACAGACAAAACATACTATTCATAGAGCACATAGGAGAGAAGGAAAGGAGAGGGTGCAGAATATAGTGTTGCAGTTACAGATAGGGTGTAGAGAAAGATCAACTTAATATATGATAGGCCCATTCAAACATCTGATGGCAGGAGGGAAGAAGCTGTCTTGAGTCGGTTAGAATGTGTTCTCAGACTTTTTCATGTTTTTCCCGATGGAAGAAGGTGGAAGAGAGTATGTCCGGGGTGCGTGGGGTCCTTGATTATACTGGCTGCTTTTCCGAGACAGCGGGAATTGCAGGCAGAGTCAATAGATGGGAAGCTGGTTTGCATGATGGACTGGGCTACGTTCACAACTCTTTGTAGTTTATTGTGGTCTTGGTCAGAGCAGAAGCCATCCCAGGCTGTGATGCATCTAGAAAGGATACTTTCTATGGTGCATATGTAAGGATTGGTGAGAGTCGTAACCTTTTACAAATCCACATTGGCTCCCCTTAATTAACTGAAAGTTCTCCAAGTGCCTGATATTTTTTCTCCTCTGATTATTCTTCCTATAATCTTAACCAACGTTGATATTAAACTGATTGGCCAGTAGTAATTTTAAATGTCGCTGGATTAATGTGTGCCCCTGCAACGGTAGAGGTGACCTGCCATTAGCCGGCAGTGGGTCCCTCTGGTCCTGCTATTGTCAACGGGGTTTCCCGTCATCTGCAATCCCCGCCCCTTGGCCAAGAAACCCGTGGCGGCCAATTGCTGTCGGTGGGACTGGAAGACCTCGCCAGCGGGAACGGCCAAAAATTTCCAGCTCCTTTCATTACTATGAGTGTCACAATGCACTGGTGAGAACCTATGGCCCATTTCTCAACTAGTACATAAAAGAAGGGGAGTTCACTTGACTGTTCCATTTTGAAGGAGTTCATTAAGATATGTGAGGAAATTATTCCATGCAGCTGTGGATTTACAAATAGCAAGCATATCATTCACATATCAGAATTATGTGGGGTCTAGAAGATTAAGTGTTATTCAATCAAGGATACGTTTCTCATAGAACACAAAAAATATTTTTGCGAGAGATGAACCTAGAGGGGATCCCATGGCTATACCATCTATTTGGGCATACATTGTGCCATTAAAGCTGAATTAACCGTGCAACTTGCTATTCCATAATTCTAATGAATACTGATTCACTCAATGGTGGCTGCAGTGCAAATATCTATGCCTTCCTTAAGTGGAACATTGGTGAATAGGCTGGCAATGTTAAATGAACAAAAGTTCTGTATGGTCTGCACAAATGTGAAGGAATCCTGCATCTAGAAAATTGGTTGTAACAATTCACCCAAACATTTGGCCAATTCATTTGTGCAGAACTGGTCAAAGATAAGATAGGGCGAAAAGGGTCATCATATTTATATGTGCGTTTAGCAGCCCATACATACAGTTTAATTGTCTACAACCAATCACAAATGGAAGTGGCAGCACGACAGAGCTTTGATCTGATCTGTTGGTTGTGGAATCACTTTCCTCTGTTTATTGCACACTTCTTTAGCTTTTTTTGCATGCATGTAGCTCAGTGTTATAGCTTCATCAGGATGGCATCTCATTTTTAGCTGTACCTGGTGCTGCTCATGGCATCGTCTCCCACATTCACATTAAATGGAAATTGTAGAGTTAGGGATGCATTATGGTTGAATATAATTCTGCTGCTGGATATTGCCCACAGGGCATCATGGATGTACAATCTTGAGCTACCAGATGTGTTCTGAGTCTATCCCATTTTGTGCAATTGTAATGTCGCACAACACGACACAGGGTATTTCCGTGTGAAGAATGGAGTTTGTCACCCCAAGGAATAAGCCATTCCTACTAACACTATCATGGACCATGAAGGTGACGTCACAGGTGGAGAAGGTGGTGAAGAAGGCATATGGCATGCTTGCCTTTATAGGACGGGGCATAGAGTATAAAAGTTGGGGTCTGATGTTGCAGATGTATAGAACGTTGGTTCGGCCGCATTTGGAATACTGCGTCCAGTTCTGGTCGCCACACTACCAGAAGGACGTGGAGGCTTTGGAGAGAGTACAGAGGAGGTTTACCAGGATGTTGCCTGGTATGGAGGGGCTTGGTTATGAGGAGAGATTGGGGTTGTTCTCCTTGGAAAGATGGAGGATGAGGGGAGACTTAATAGAGGTGTATAAAATTATGAAAGGCATAGATAGGGTGAACGGTGGGAAGCTTTTCCCCGGGTCGGTGGTGACGTTCACAAGGGGTCATAGGTTCAAGGTGAAGGGGGGGGAGGTTTAACACAGATATCAGAAGGACATATTTTACACAGAGGGTTGTGGGGGCCTGGAATGTGTTGCCGGGCAAGGTGGTGGAGGCGGACACACTGGGAACGTTTAAGACTTATCTAGACAGCTATATGAATGGAGTGGGAATGGAGGGATACAAAAGAGTGGTCTAGTTTGGACCAGGGAGCGGCGCGGGCTAATTGTTCTTTGTTTCTCGTTTCAAGGCTTCATTCTATGATCATCTTGCTGGTGCCAGTACAGAGCGAGACTGCGGATAGTTGGGAACCTGTCTCGGGGGCAGGGAATTCAGATGGTGTTCGTAAAGCAGAAGTGGAAATGAATAGGGTTGGGAAGCATTTTCTGATCAGGGCCAGTGTGATCTCCTGGACTTGTTTTGATCGCCACAGGGGGTCGGAGAGGAATTTCCCAGATTTTTTTTTCCCCATATTGGCCCTGGGGTTTTCACTCTGGGTTTTCGCCTCTCCCTGGAGATCACATGGTCTGGAATGGGGGGGGTGGGGGTGAGTTAATAGGTTGTGATGAACAAAGCATCGTAGCTGTGAGGGACAGCTCGGTGGATAGGATATTAGGATGTAGATAGGCTGGAAAATTGGACGGGGATCCTGGATTCAGGATTCAATCCTGGACCGGGGAGCGGCGCGGGCTTGGAGGGCCGAAGGGCCTGTTCCTGTGCTGTATTGTTCTTTGTTCTTTGTTGGACCAATGCATCTGTGAGAGGTAGATTTGGTGAAGCTGAGGTCAAGCAGACTTTCTCATTGTTTGTTTCCTTCAATATCTACCACAGGCAGATATATCCTTCAGAACTTGGCCAGCATAGTAAGGAGTCGTGCTACTGAGCCACTCTTGGTGATGATGTAGACATTCCCACCCATAGTACATTTTGTACTCTTGCCACCCTTAGTGTTTCTTCTAAATGGTGTTCAACATGGAGGAGAACAGGGAGTGGGGAGGTAGCTTGTAATCAGCAGGATGTTTCCTTGCCTATGTTTGACTTCTAGCCGTGAGACATCTTGAAGTCTGAGGTCAATGCTGAGGTGTTGAGGACTCCAAGGGCCACTCCCTGCTGACTGTTTGCTATTGTTCTGTCATCTCTGATTTGTATGTCTTGTTGGTGAGACAGGACATACCCAGAAATGGTGATTGAAGAGTCTGGGACATTGGCTGTAAAGTATGATTCCGTGAGTATGTCCAGCTGTTGCTTGACTGGTCTATGGAATAGCTCTCCCAATTTTAGCACAGGTACCCAGATGTTAGTATCGAGGACTTTGCAAATATAGAATTTGTGTTTCTAATTCCAAAGTCCAAGTCATAAATATAAATTTTGGACAGCACTGATGCTTGTGGAACAGCACTTCCCATCTTTTGTTATTCTAGATAGTTACCCATTAACCCTGTGGAGAAAGAATAAAGCTAACATTTCGATTCTGGATGACCCTTTGCCAGAGCTGAAAACAATAGAAAATAGGATGAGATTGATACTGCTAGGGTGGGAGGAGGGCGGCATTGACAATGATGTCATAGCGAAAAAGACAAAAGGAATGTAAATGGTGGTGATCCTGGCTAAGAAGGGTGCTGATAATGGCCATAGAGAGGCCAGAATGTCTACATGGCAGAACAAAGGTAAGCAGAGTGTAAAAGGACAACCTGAGATGTGCAACAGATGGTCCTATTTTCTATTGTCTTCAGCTCTGATGAAGGATCATCCAGACTTGAAACGTTAGCTCTATTCTCTCTCCACAGATGCTGTCAGGCCTGCTGAGACTTTCCAACAATTTTTGTTTTTAATTCAGATTTCAGCATCCGCAGTGATTTGCATTTACCCTTTAACCCTATTTCCTACCTTCTGTCTTGAAACCAGCTAACAACCCATTCTCATATTGCCCCCTGACACCCTGGTAGTGCCACCTTGGCAAGAAAGATTTTCCCTTTTGAAATGACCATTCATTATTATATATTTTTGCTTTCTCAATGTTCTTCTATTCTGTCCTATAATGGGGGTGACATCATTTTCCTACCTTTAATGTTAAGCTGACTGACCTACTGTTCCCTGGACATGTTATAACTCCCTTCTTAAATGTAGGAATCATGTTAACTGTCTGCCAGTTTTTTTGACACTAAACCATTCCAAAAGAGGTATTAAACATGATTAATAAAGTCTCTGCTATCTTTTCCCTATGTTCTTTTTAAACATGTGACTCCAATCCACCAAAACCAGGAAAGTTATTCTTTTTAAGTTTTGATTAATGTATTTAATATTTCACCTCTTTATTTTAAATGCAGTGAATCATTTTTAATCTCGCATCCGATATCTTGGCTGCCTAAACTGTTTCCCTGATAAATACTGAAACAAAGAATTATTTTGTATTTCCATTTCTCAACCATTTTTATATTATCTTGCCCATGATAAAACACCCTATTCCGCAACGAAGAAAATTACAGCACAGGAACTTCGGCCCTCCAAGCCTGCACTGACCGTGCTGCCCGATGAACCCTGTGCTCCCTACCCTTCCAGGGACCGTATCCCTCGATTCCCATCCTATTCATGTATTTGTCAAGACACCCCTTAAAAGTCATTATCGTATCTGCTTCCGCGACCTCCCCCGACAGCGAGTTCCAAGCACCGACTACCCTCTGTGTAAAAAACTTGCCTCATACATCTCCTTTAAACCTTGCCCCTCGCACCTTAAACCTAAGCCCCCTAGTAATTGACTCTTTCACCTTGGGAAAAAGCTTCTATCTACACTGTCTATGCCCTCATAACCTTGTAGAGTTCTATCAGGTCGCCCTTCAACCTCTGTCGTTCCAGTGAGAACAAACCAAGTTTCTCCAACCTCCCCTCATAGCCAATGCCCTCTATACTAGGCAACACCCTGGTAAATCTTTTCAGTACCCTCTCCAAAGCCTCCACAACCTTCTGGTAGTGTGGCGACCAGAATTGAACACTATATTCCTAGTGCAGCCGAACTAAGGTTCTATACACTTGCAACATGACTTGCCAATTTTTAAGCTCAATGCCCTGGCCGATGAAGGCAAACATGCCATATGCATTCCTGACTACCTTCTCCACTTGTGTTGCCACCTTCAATGACCTGTGTACCTGTACACCCAGATCCCTCTGCATATCAACTCTTAAGGGTTCTGCCAACATTTTTACTATTTTGTTTTATGTTCCTTGAAAGGTTGGTTGGAGTCAAACCTGGCAAAAAGAAGGATGTTGTGGTGGTTGGAGGTCAATCATTTCAGCACCAGGACATCACTGCAGGGATTCCTCAGGGTGGTGTCCGAGGCCCAACCATCTTCAGCTGCTTCATCAATGACCTTCCTTCCATCATAAGATCAGAAGTGGGAATGTTCGCAGATGAATGAACAATGTTCAGCACCATTCGTGGCTCCTCAGATAATGAAGCAGTTCAAATGGCAGCAAAACTTGGGCAATATCCAGGCTTGGGCTGACAAGTGGCAAGTAACATTCACGCCACACAAGTGCCAGGCAATGACCACTCCTACAAGAGAGGATCTAACCATCGCCCCTTGACATTCCGTGCCATTGCCATCACTGAATCTCCCACTATCAACATCCTGGAGGGTTACCATTGACCAGAAACTGAATTGGAGCGCCATATAAATACTGTGGCTATTAGAGCAGGTCAAAGTCTAGGAATACTGTGGCGAGTAACTCATCTCCTGATCCCCATCACCACCCCTACTCCTGCAAAGCCTGTCCACCATCTACAAGGCACAAGTCAGGAGTGTAATGGAATACTCCCCATTTGCCTGAATGAGCACAGCTTCAACAACACTCAAGAAGCTTGACAAATCTGGAACAAAGCAGCCTGCTTGATTGCTATCCCTTCCTCAAACATTCAATCCCTCCACCACTGACGAACAGTGGCAGTAGTGTCTACAAAATACAAGATTCACTGCAAGAACTCACCAAGGTTCTTTAGGCAGCACCTTCCAAACCCATGACTATTACCATCTAGAAGGACAAGGGCAGTGGATAACTGGGAACACCACCACCTGGAGGTCCCCCTCGATGTCACTCACCATCCTGACCTGGAACTATATCCCGTTGCTTCACTGTCGCTAGGTCAAAATTCCAGAATTCCCTCCCTCGTGTGGGTATACCTACACCACAGGGACTGCAGCAGTTCAAGAAAGTGACACGGTGGCATAGTGGTTAGCACTGGGTTAGCCTCACAGCACTAGGGACCCGGGTTCAATTCCGGCCTCGGGTCACTGTCTGTGTGGAGTTTGCACATTCTCCCCGTGGGTTTCCTCCAGGTTCTCTGGTTTCCTCCCACACTCCAAAGATGTGCAGATTAGGTCGATTGGCCATGCAAAATTGCCCCATAGTGTCAGGGGGACTAGCAGGATAAATATGTGGGGTTACAGGGATAGGCCCTGAGTGGGATTGTTGTCGGTGCTGGCTCGATGGGCCAAATGGCCCCCTTCTGCACTGTCGGGATTCTATGATTCTATTCTATGAAGGCAGCTCACCACCACCTTCTGCAGGACAACTCGGGACGGGCAATAAATGCTGGCCTAGCCAGTGTCACTCACATTCCGTAAAATAAATTTAAAAAATAATTTTACAGTTCGTGTTCGCATTTGCAATTGTTTATTTTTTGTCTTCTCTCCTAACCTCTTCACATTCTCTTATTAAGCTCTGTCCTGCTGTCAACATACTTGGCATATGCTTCTTTCCTAGATTTCTTTTTGTTGCTGTGATTTTTATTTATCCACGATGACAAATTAGTGTTTAGCTTGATCTTGCTTTTAGTGGAATATATTTTTCCTTGGATAAGAAACAGAAATGCTCAATATTCATCAGGTCTCGCAGTGCTTAGGGAAATTGTTTCAGATTAATGACCATTTATTAAGGGTGGCACAGTGGTTACTACTGCTACCTCACAGCTCCAGGAACCTGGGTTCGATTCCGGCCTTGGATCACTGTCCACTGTGTGGAGTTTGCATGTTCTCCCCATGTCTGCGTGGGTTTCCTCTGGGTGCTCCGGTTTCCTCCCACAGTCCAAAGAAATGCTGGTTAAGTTGATTGGCCATGCTAAATTGCCCTGAGTGTCCTGGAACATGTAGGTTAGAGGGATTAGTGGGGTAAATCTGTGGGGTTGTGGTGATAGGACCTGGGTGGGATTGTTGTTGGTGCAGACTCGATGGACCGAATGGCCTTCTTCTGCACTGTAGAGTTTCTATGTTTCCTTCTATGTTTATTAGAATGCTTGTTATTTCAGATTTCCATCATCCAGGATATTTTGCGTTTATATTTTTCTAAACTTCATTGACAAATCTTTAAAGAAAAATCCCACTGATGCTCTGCAACGTTATTTGCCAATATTGTTGTCCGTTTTATGGTCCCAGGTTCTATTCTTACCCTCTCAATATTGGCTTTTCTCCAATCTATCACCTCTGTCATCATACTTATCTCCTTCTTAATTATTATCTTAAATCATAGAATCCCGACCGTGCAGAAAGAGGCCATTCGGCCCATCGAGTCTGCACCGACCACAATCCCACCCAGGCCCTACCCCCATATCCCTGCACATTTACCTGCTAATCCCACTAACCTATGCATCTCAGGACACTAAGGGGCAATTTTAGCATGGCCAATCAACCCAACCCGCACATCTTTAGACTGTGGGAGGAAACCGGAGCACCCGGAGGAAACCCACGCAGACACGAGGAGAATGTACAAACTCCACACAAACAGTGACCCAAGCCGGGAATCGAACTCAGGTTCCTGGAGCTGTCAAGCAGCTGTGCTAACCACTGTGCTACCGTGCCGCCACATAAATATAGATTGTAAATAGCTGAGGGCCCTACACTAATCTCTGAGGCCCACTAATAAAAGCCTGCTCACCTGAAACTGCCATTTATTTCTGTTTCTGTCCATTAACTATTGCCTTTACGCCACCTTCAATCCCATCTTGTGTAACAACCTCTTGTTACATACTTTTACCAATCCCTTTAGAAAATTGAAAAAAAATGAACATCCATTTGCCCCTTTACCTATCCTGTTGGTTAGACCCTCAAATAACTCATAGATTGGCCAAAGCAATCCTCTATAACTGTCTAAACAATGTGCAGGGGTAAACATAGAAACATAGAAACCCTACAGTGCAGAAGGAGGCCATTCGGCCCATCGAGTCTGCACCGACCACAATCCCACCCAGGCCCTCACCCCACATATTTTACCCGCTAGTCCCTCTAACCTACGCATCCCAGGACTCTAAGGGACAATTTTTAACCTGGCCAATCAACCTAACCCACACATCTTTGGACTGTGGGAGGAAACCGGAGCACCCGGAGGAAACCCACGCAGACACGAGGAGAATGTGCAAACTCCACACAGACAGTGACCCGAGCCGGGAATTGAACCCGGGACCCTGGAGCTGTGAAGCAGCAGTGCTAACCACTGTGCTACCGTGCCGAGGATTAGAGGTAGGGGCACTTGATGCTAGTTTGGAGAGCAGGTGCAGACACAATGGGCCAAATGGCCTCCTTCTGCGCTGTAATAATTGTGTAATGATTCTGCCATGGCTCTGTCCTGTCGAAGTGATTTTCCAAGTGCCCTGAAAACATGTCTTCAATGTGTATTCTGTGCGAGAATGGAGTTTGTGTTTGTCATTATTGTCATTTATTGTCAGGGGGAAGCGTTTGTAGTCGAACACAGGAAACGTGCCATGAAATTTGGAGTTCTCATACGTGTCAATTGCTTTATTAAATACCAGCAAGGCGACGTTTCAGAGAAAGTAAATCGGTAGGGCTGCGAGGTGATGGCTACAAACATGACAGCACTAGAAAGACAGAAAGAAGCAACAATTTTGCGCCTGTGGATTTCGGTGACAAAAGAACCCCCGGCACGGGCAGATCAGACAGGGGCATCATCGCTTCTCTTCAACTCCCCCTTTCCAGTGAAATCATAATATTTCGGTTCTGGCGCTTTCACCGACTGAAACATGCCAACGGCGGCTAATGCAATGATGATGATGATGACCAGGATGCTCAGCACTGCGGCTACAATATTGAATATTTTCGCTCTTTTTGCAAAGTACCGAGCTCCGTCATAATCGCCGTCATGTTTCCGATCTCTGGACTAGAAGAAAAACGAATGTGAATTCATTAGAGCAAAAGTCGCGAAAACCTCTTTCTGCTGACAGTCATTTCCCTCTTTGAGTTTGGAGTCCGCAGGAGCAGATAGCAAACCTTTCCCCCGCCACTTACCGCAGGTGCCTTGTAACAAATGGGCGAGGATTTGTTACAATAGGTACACAGCGAGCCCAAAATGTTACATCCTCCAATCGACAGAACAGAACTCCCCAGATACGGGCCGCCTACCCAGCGGGATTCTCCGGCCGCGCTGGCCTGAAAACCGGAGATTTCCCCGCCCGACTTCAATGGACCTTGACATGGTCCACCCTCCCCGTCCCGCTAGAATTCCAGTGGCGGGCGGGATGGGAGAATTGGCTTTGGCTAAAATCAAGTTCAAGATGGGAGGGGCGGCGGGGGGTGCAATGATTTATCTTGTCAGCTTGGATCTTGTGTGTCACCCCTTGTGGGAGCCTTGAATTGGATTTTTAATTTGTTTTTTTTTTGGAATAAGCAATTGATGGATTGCCCAGTTCACTCTGAGCATTGGCTTTGTGACTTTAAGGATGGATGGAGTAAAACAAAATCATTTTGGCTATGATCAAATATCAGGTCAAGCCCAAGATGTCTGATCTTGTCAACTTGGATCTTGTGTGTTATCCTTGTGGGGACCTTGAATTGGATTCAATTGAATTTTGAATTTATTTTTTGTTAAAAAAACAAACAATTAATGGATTTGGGTTTGCCCGGTCCATTCTGAGCATTGGCTTCGTAACTTTAAGGATGGAGTAAAAGATAAAACAAAAAGATCCTTGACTTTTTCGACAAACCCATCTCTACCAGTCACACATCACCTTGATACAACTACACAGCTCCAGTGAGTGCAAGTGGCGGGAAGACACTGACAGAGAAACAGAGATGAAGAGAAAGACGGACAGAAATAAACAGTGAGGGAAACAGAGTGACAGAGAGTGTGACAGAGACAAAAAGGGAGACAGAGAGAGACACAGCTCCCTGCCAAAACTGGACTGTTTGATGTCCTACGGCCCCCGGTGACAGTATCAGGGCTTCCAAAACATTCCCAATGACTCTCTCTTTATTAATGTGGATACATTAAAGGGAATAGAATAATCACTTTCTTGCTCCATGAGATATTTGAGATTTATTCACCCAGAAAAGGAATCTATTCACTCGTTGTCTCTGCTGAATTTCACCATTTTGGGTCTGATGTTGTTCATTGCCCTCGTATTCAAAGCTGGATTTTATTGTACCGGGAAGCTCAGACCACCCGCCCATTGGTAGTCACCCCCCCCCCCCCAAAATAAAACCCGAGACTGTCTCACCCCTAAACCCTGGGACACACACTCCAAACCCTGTACCCCCAAACCCCGGGACCCCCAAACCCCGGGACTACCTCTCCCCAAACCCTGTACACCTAAACCCCGGGACCTCCAAACCCCGGGACCTCCAAACTCCGGGAATACCCCTCCCCAAACCTTGTACCCCCAAATCCCGGGATCCCCAAATCCCGGGACTATCTCTCCCCAAACCCTGTACCCCTAAACCCTGTACCTCTAGACCCCGGGACCTTCAAACCCCGGGACCTCCAAACCTCAGGACTCCCCTCCCCAAACCCCGGGACCCCCCAAAACTCACGAATGCTCCCCCTCCCCACCCCACCCCAAAGCAGGAGCAGTGTTGTCCCGAACACCGACTCTGAGCCCCCTCCGCCCTCACCCCGGGGTCTCTGTCCCCCCCCCCCCCCCCCGCCCCCCCATCACTCCGGAGTTTCTGTTCCCAACCCCCCCCCCCCCTCGCCCCCCTCACCCCGGGGTCTCTGTCCCACTCCCCGCTCCTTGCACCGGGTCTTTCTCCCCCCTGAGCCCCTCACTCACTTTGACCGAGAAGACCAGCGCCACGAATCCCAGGCAGCAGAAATTCATGTAGGAGAGGTTGAACATGGACCAGAGGAGGTGGTCCCGCATCGACTCATCATCCGAATTCACACTCGATCGACGCTTCGTGTTCTTCGCCATCTCACCGGGGAAACAACTGGGGCAGAGGGAATTGGGACACTAGCCCGGCCTCAGGTATTTATAGGCAGAGGGCGAGACACCAGCACAAATTAACTGTCTGCCTATCAACAAAACACTGAACATTTGGATGTGCAACTGTCCAAGAGTTTGTAGCACTGAAATGTGTATAGACTGCACTCCAACATTTTGTAGCACTGGGATAACAGAGTAAGGGTAAAATGTAGCTGCACAACAGAGTGTATGCAACGCTGGGATAATTCGAGAGTGTATAAAGCTGGGATGTGTAATCATAGATTCTCTGCAGTGCAGAAGGAGGCCATTCGGCCCATCGAGTGTGCACCGACCACAATCCCACCCAGGCCCTATCCCGGCAAGCCCACATATTTACCCTGCTAATCCCCCTGACATTAGGGTCAATTTATCATGGCCAATCAACCCAGCTCATACATCCTTGGACCATGGGAGGAAACCGGAGCACCCATAATACTTAGAGAGTGTCATTTTTATTATTAATTTGCGGGATATGGGTGGCATTGGTGAGGCTGTCGTTCATTGCCCATGGTAGATGCCCTTAAGAAGGTGGCAGTAAGTTGCCCTCTTGAACTGTTGCAGTCCCTGAGGCATACCCACAGCGCTATTAGGGAGGGAATTCTATAGTTATTTAAAAAGGGTAGCAAGGATAACCCAGGTAATTATAGGCCAGCTTGACATCAGTGATAGTGAAATTGTTGGAGAAGATTTTTAGAGATAGGATCTATACACATTTGGAAGTGAATGGTCTTGTTAGCGACAGCATGGTTTTGTACGAGGAAGATCGTGTCTCACTAATTTAATGTTTTTTGAGGATTGACGAGGGAAGGGCTGTGGATGTTGTCTTCATGGACTTTAATAAAACATTTGACAAGGTGTAGGCTGGTGTAAAAGATTAAAGCACACGGGATCGGGGTGAACGAGCTAGATGGATTCAGAACTGGCTTGGCCATAGAAGACAAAGGGGAACGGTGGAAGGATGTTTTTCTGAATGGAGGTCTGTAACTTTGATGTTCCGCAGGGATCAGTGCTTGGGTCTCTGTTGTTTGTAATATATATAAATAACTTGGAAGAAAATGTAGCTGGTCTGATTAGATGATACTAAGATAGGCGGAATTGTGGATAGTGATGAAGAATGTCAGAGAATACAGCAGGATATAGGTAGGCTGGAAAATTGGGCGGAGAAATGGCAGATGGAATTTAATCTGGACAAATGCGAGGTGATGCATTTTGGTAGGGATTCAATTCGGGTGGGAGCTATAAGATAAATGGCAGAACCATTAGGAGCATAGACACACAGAGAGATCTGGTCGTGCAGGCCCACAGATCCTTAAAAGTGGCAGCACAGGTGGAAAAGGTGGTGAACATGCTTGCCTTCATCGGACGGGGCATCAAGTATAAAAGTTGCCAAATTGTGTTACAGTTATGTAAAATGTTGGTTAGGCCACATTTGGAATACTGTGTCCAATTCTGGCCGTCACACTACCAGAAGGACATGGAGGCTTTGGAGAGAGTACAGTAAAGGTTTACCAAAATGTTGCCTGGTATGGAGGGTATTAGTTATGAGGAGAGATTGAATAAACTGGGATTGTTCTCCCTGAAAAGATGGAGGCTGAGGGGTGATCTGATAGAAGTTTATAAAATTATGAGGGGTATAGATAGGGTGAACAGTTGAAAGCTTTTTCCCAGGGCAGAAATGACAATTACAAGGGGGCACAAGTTCAAGGTAAGGCGCGGGGGGTGGGGGGTGGGTGGGGGGTTCAGTGGAGATGTGCGGGGCGAGGTTTTCTGCACAGAGAGTGGTGGGGGCATGGAATGCACTGCCAAGTGAGGTAGTTGAGGCAGATACGTTAGTGACATTTCAGACTTATCTGGATAGACACATGAACAGATGAGGATTAGAGGGATTCAAGAGGTTGGTCTAGATAGGACAACGTGATCGGCGCAGGCTTGGAGGGCTGAAGGGCCTGTTTCTGTGTACTGTACTGTTCTTTGTTCTTTTTGACTCAGCAACAGTCAGAATGGTGAGTGACTTGGAGGGGAACTTCTGGGAGCAGGTGTTCCATGTATCTACTGCCCTGGTCCTCCTAAACGTGAGTGATTGTGTGTTTGGAAGGTTTTGCTTAAGGCGCCTTGATGACTTCCTACTGTTCATTTTGTAGATAGTATGCACTGCTTCAACTGAACATCAGTGGTGGATGGAGTGGACGTTTGTGGAAGGAGTAACAATCAAATGGGCTTCTTTGTCCTGGATGGTGTTGAGCTTATTGCACGTTGTTGGAGCTGTACTCAGTCAGGCAAGTGGATTTCATCACATTCCTGACTTGTGCCCTGTACATGGTGAGTCAGATGATCAGGCCTCGGACCTGCTGTTGTATCCACAGAGATCAGGTGGTCCAATTCAATTTCTGGTCAATGGTAACCCCAGGATTTGAACTACAGTAACATTCTTCTGCCACAGGGATGTAAATTTAACCAGAATCGTCATATTCTGCTTCATGTATTTTCATAGTAATCAGAGTCTACCCCCATGATAGAAAAAATAAATCTATGTTTCTGAGTCAGCAAATTGTGAGTTAATTTTCCAGTCTAGTCTATTGAGCAAATAAGCAGAGTTGACCATACAAAGCAGCGCTGAAGGCGGACTGAATGTTTGGCAGGTAGGTCAGTACTGAGAAAGAGATGTTTGCACAGATGGGCATTATTGATAGATACTGCACTCTAAGAGAGACAGTACTGCATGTGTGCTGCACAGTCTGAGAAGCAGTACTGAAGAACTGCCACACTTTCAGGAGCATGGGAGTGATGGATGAGCACTTGGCACACTATAACATTCAAGGCTATGAGCCAAGTGCTGGTAAATGGGATTGAGGGTGGAATTTTCCCATCCTGCCCGCCACGGGAATCGTAGTGGGTGGGACAGGACCACGCAAACGTCTGTTGATCTCGGGTGGGATTTTGGTCTTGGGGTGAGCGTGGCTGGAAAATCCCACCCAAAGTGTTTCACATGTGTCGGTGCAGACTCGATGGGCCAAAGGGCCTCTTCTACACTGTAAGATGCTATGATTCTATGATGGAGTACTACACTATTGGAGGGGCAGTACTGAGGGAGTGCTGCACTGGTGGGTCAGTACTGAGGGAGTGCTGCTCTGATAGAGGTTGAGACATAATGAACCTTGTGTTTTGGGGAAAGCCTGTGTTTTCTATTTGTTAGGGGGTTTTAGTTCAGTCGGGCAGCGTGGTCGGTGCAGGCTTGGAGAGCTGAAGGGCCTATTCCTGTGCTGTAATTTCCTTTGTTCTTTGCTCACAGCGTTAGGGACCCAGGTTCGTTTCTGGGCTTGGGTGACTGTGTGGAGTTTGCACCTTCTCCTCGTGTCTGTGTGGGTTTCCTCCAGGCGCTCCGCCTTTCTCCCACAGCTCAAAAATGTGCAGGTTCGGTGGATTGGCCATAGTAAATAGCCCTTAGTGTCCGAAAATGTGCTGGTTATGGAGATTAGAGAGGTAAATAGATGGGGTTACAGAGATAGGACCTGGGTGAGATGCTCTGTCGGAGAGTCGATGCAGACTCGATAGCCCGAATGGCCTTTATCTGCACTGTAAGCTTCCTATGATTTTTTGGACAAAGACTGTGAAATTATGGGTGTACAGTAACGGGGATTCACTTGTGGCACAGCTAGTAAAGGACACCAAGAGGGTAGATTCTAGGTGCTGAAACTTGGGGAGGAAATGGCAAGTGTGGAAATCTGCTTTCTGGAAGGACTTTAGTCCCAGCTCCTGTATGAGTAAACAAACTGAATCTCCACCTGGGAAATAAAGTAGGCTGTGGGTAACTGAGTTTGCATGCTGAAAGGGCAGTGCTGATAGTTTCTACATATTGACTAGACTCCATCCTGTGCTCAAATTCACCTTTGAAATGAAGCAGTCAAATTAAATCCCTTTCTTGACGCACTAGTTGAGGAATCAGTCACTGCGATGTCTACTATGGTCTATCGAAAGCCTATCTTCAATGGTCAATTTACATGTTAGGATTCAAAACGTTCCACGCTCCAGTTTCCTCCAACAGTCCAAAGTTATGCTAGTTAGGTGCATTGGCCGTGCTAAATTCTCCCCTGGTGTACCCGAACAGGAGTGTGGCGACTAGGGGATTTTCACAGTAACTTCACTGCAGTGTTGATGTAAGCCTACTTGTGACACTAATAAATAAACTTAAAACTTTATAAGATTGGCCTTACTGGCAAACACATAAATAGAGTCCAAACCATGTTCTCACCATACTTGCTTGATGCTGAAACAGGGTGGATCAAAGGCATCCTGCAGAGTAATGGCTGCTCGGATCAGATCATTTCACATTGTGTATGTGCCTGAGAAGTGTACCTCAGATTATCCTGGAAGGGTAAGGAATCTCAAAAGATTGAGCAACAAGTGAAGCTAGCCGTTTCACGCCGCTGCAATGCATTAGCAACATTCACCGCAAACAGGATGCTGCTATCAAGCCAAAAGGTTGTTCTGTCTATCACACAAATTAGTCATGTGCTAGTTGAATTTCAGTATCATTATGATGCTAGGTATCTGGGCCATTCATTCCAAAGACTGGTGGTTTGTATCAAATAGCATGCTCCAAGAGGTCTTGCTCCGATTAGCTCATTTGATTCCTCTAATTCTTTTAAAATTTAGCATGTTTGAGCCAAAGTTTACCTGTCGTGGGGGCGGCTGTCAGCTTTGGGGACCCCCTGGAGACCCATCGCGGACCCCACCCCTGGCAGTGCCTCTTGTAATTGGAGTTCACTTGCCAGCCAATCAGCGCTCTCTTCTCATACAGTATAAATTGTCCTGATGAGTGCGTGACAAAAAGCTTCAACACAATTGGGGGAATTTTCCCGGCCCTCCCGCCACAGGAATCATAGCGGGCAGGGAGTGGACCATGCAAAGGACCTCGGACGGGATTTTCTGATTTTGGGGCGAGCGTGGCTGAAAAATCCCGCCCAATGTCTGTTTTCTGCACTCCCAACTGAGAGTTGAAATTAGCAAAATGCCTTTACTGAGCAGTTTGATTGCTCTGGGCCTATTACGTTGTAGATAAATGCAGATAGTGGAGTGTAGGAGACACTGTCATTTTCAGCTCTTTTAACCCTTACATAGAAACATAGAAACATAGAAAAACTACAGCACAATACAGGCCCTTCAGCCCACAAAGTTGTGCAGAACATGTCCCTACCTTAGCAATTACTAGGCTTACGTATAACCCTCTATCTTACTAAGTTCCATGTACTTATCTAAAAGCCTCTTAAAAGACCCTATCGAATCCGCCTCCACCACCGTTGCTGGCAGCCCATTCCATGCACCCACCACACTCTGAGTGAAAAACTTACCCCTGACATCTCCTCTGTACCTACTCCCCAGCACCTTAAACCTGTGTCCTCTTGTGGCAACCATTTCAGCCCTGGGAAAAAGCCTCTGACTATCCACTCGATCAATACCTCTCAACACCTTATACACCTCTATCAGGTCACCCCTCATCCTTCGTCTCTCCAAGGAGAAAAGTCCGAGCTCACTCAACCTATCCTCATAAGGCATGCTCCCCAACCAGGCAACATCCTTGTAAATGTCCTCTGCACCCTTTCTATGGCTTCCACATCCTTCCTGTAATGAGGCGACCAGAACTGAGCACAGTACTCCAAGTGTAGTCTGACCAGGGTCTTATATAGCTGCAACATTATCTCACGACTCCTAAACTCAATTCCTTACCTGCTCCTAATGTCACTTGCAAGTTAAAAGATCCCCCACACATTCTGTGGTCAAATACACCAACACCAGAGCCACTATCAAACTAGGTTAGACATTAAAGCATTATAAATCCCTCTGTGGAGATGCTCACCTCACACTTCTCTCCATAATGTAGACACCTCTGCTATTCTGTAACCCTCCCTTTCCTTGTGTTCAGTGGTTACCATCAAAGGTAACCTGGGGCTCTGAGACTGCAACAAGGTGGTTTCGGGAGGATTTTCACAGAGAAAGGGGGTTGGTAAACTAATGCGATGGAATCATTCAGTGGGCAGTCAAAAATATTCTGACACCTACTCATCACAGTTTAAAGCTTTGTTTTTTTGTCATAAATTCCTGAGTGCAAATCATATTCGAATGCCACGGCCATCAGCACCATTCTTCTTTGCAGGTGTGTGAATGTAATCAGAAACCACTGTGCCCTACTTTCCATGTGGTATACTTTTCACAGTAACCACATCCTAGCACTAGATCGAGAACAAAGAAATTTACATACACGCATTCATGATTCAGTATTCTCACCTGAGTCAGGAAGTTGAGGTTTCAATTCCCACACTTATGTTTTCTCTTTTATCTGTTCAAGCAATGTCATCTTGCTTTCAAGGCCAATATTAGTTGCTGGTCCATAATTGCCCCTGCCAAGGCAATGAGCTGAGCTGCCTTCGTAAACTGCAGCAGTCCTTTTTGTGTAGCCACATATAGAATGGTGTTGGGAAGGGAGTTCTAGGTTTTGAACAACCATAATGAAGGAACGGCGATATAGTTTCAAATCAGGATGTGACTTGCAGGGGAAATTGCAGTTGGTGGCGTTCCAATGCTTCAGTTGCTCTTATCCTTCTAGGTGGTAGAAGTCACAAGTTTGGAAAGTGCTGTCCAAGTTGCTGCAGTGTATCATGTATATGGCACACACTGCTACCACTGTGCTGGTGGTAGAGGGAGTGAATGATTAACATAGTGGATGGTGTGCCAATCAAACAGGCTGCTTTGTCCTGGATGGTGTTGAGTTTCTTGTGTTGTTGAAGCTGCACTCATCCAGGCAAGTCGAGAGTATTCCATTACACTCCTGACTTACTCCTTGCAGATGGCGGCCAGGTTTGGGGAAGTCAATCTTTTTACCTTAAAACATTAAACTAAATTAAATTAAATGAACTAAGGGACAAATTAAAAGGGGCCGCTCCCAAAAGGAGGGGAACCGCCCAGAACAAAATATAAAGAGGAAAGGAAACTTAAAAAATGACTGTTGATCCACCAGAAGGAACTCTTCAGGTGTAGGCAATAAAATAAAACGAGACTTACTCCAACATATAAATCAAAGAAAAAGTTTAATAAAGAAACTTCATTACTCCAACATTTGCGGCCTCACCCAGCAGCTTCTTACTTATACCAAGTCAGCTGGTCAGCTGACCACCACATCATTTTGTCATTGGTTACATAGTTTACTGGGTCAGCTGACCCTTACAGCATTTGTCAAACTACAACAGATCCAATGTTATCATTGGTTACAGTCTAACAATGACATGATACAATTCCCAACCTCTGACCTGCTTTTGTAGCCACGGTATTTATGTGGCTGGTCCAGTTCAGTTTATGGTCAGTGATAATATTCAGGATGTTGATAGTGGGGGATGAGCATCGGTCATACCACTGAATATCAGGAGAAGATAGTTAGATTCTCTATCGTTGCAGATTGTCTGGCACTTGTGTGGCATGAATGCTACTGAATACTTAGCAATCCAAACTAGAATGTTTTGACATACCAAAAGCCGTTGACAAGAAGGCTATGACAGGTGAGGACCTAGAAATGATCATTAGCACTAAAGAAACAGTGTTAGGTAAGCTAATGGAGCTAAAAGTAAGACAAGTCTCCTGGCCTGATGGAATGCATCCCAGGGTACTAAAAGAGATGGCGAGAGAAAAGCAAATGCACTCATCGTGCAGTTACCAAAATGCACCTCCTTTTGGAGCTGAGTCCACGAAAAGATCAGCAATGATCTTATTGAATGGCAGAGCAGGCTCGAGGGGCCAGATGGCCTACTCCTGCTCCTAGTTCTTATGTTCTTACGTTCTTATGTTGTAAAACTGACTAACATTCATCTCCTTTGGCTCTCCTAACTCAATGCTGCAGCCTACACCAAACCAAAACTGCAACTGCCTGCTTTTTGTGCGCAAACACCAAATAACTTAAACAAAGGAACTTTCTAACTCTTACAACCCATGCCCATTACAACGTGGCAGGCTTTGAGATGTTCTCAAACAGATATGTTAAGTAATTATTTTACATAATGCTTTGACTCTGTAAACAAATATAAATAATTTATCTCTCTAATGGAATTTTACAACCTCTCTCCCAGAATTGAAGACCCACTCACAGAACTCTCTTGGTTACAACTGGCCTTCAATATCTTTTCATTTGATAAGGACATAAACAATTTAAATCTATTATTTTATGATAGACCTCCTGGCTTCATTACAAGTTGAATGATAGATCATCCATGCTTCAATTTTCTTGCTATCCGCTCTGACTTATTGAATAAACCCAAGTTACCTTTTAATTTTAATTAACTCAGCTTGTTTCACTTACATAGATATTAGCGGCATCCAGTTTTTTAACCAAGTGCTTCCATTTAGTTTACATTTGACACGTTAATGCCTAAAAGTAAAAGTTATATTTTAAATGAATTATGAACTTGATATAGAGGGACAGGAGTAAACCAACTGGTCCCTTGAGCCTGCTGTGTCATTCAATAAGATCATGGTTGACCCGACTGTGATTCAACTCCACTTTTCTGCAAGTCCCCCAAAAATCCTTCACTCCCTTACAGATCAAGGCCTGGATTTTTGTCCTCAAGATGAGTAAAGGGAGTTGGGAAAATTTCCATCTTGGCCTGCCCATTTTGAGAGGAGGTGTCCACAAAGGTGGGGTCTTCACTGTTGGATGACAGGTGTGGGCACAAGTCAGGCCATCCAACACAGGAAGAAATGTGAAAGCAGCCACAGAGAATGTTAGATATGGAGGCAGGCTGTTTAAAAGACCTGCTTCATTGCTGTTACATTTTGTTCCTGTTAAAATAAAAACACAAAGGCCCTCCATCCCTCACATCTTGCATCCCCTTCACCCTCCAAACACACCCCTTGCTGCAGCCATGCCACCTCATGCCCCCACCTAACCCTATTCTCCTCATTCTCCATATGCCCCTCTACTAACCCCCATGTCTACTCATGCCCCCAGTGCCCCGCTACTCGCCTTCTCTGTTTCACATGCCCGCAATTCCAAGCTATAATATTTTCATGCCCAATGACCCATTATACACTTTCTGGAACCAATGACCCCTATAACATATATTGACATGTGTAAAGAAAAGCTTTGAAAAATAGTAATTCAGTGATAACTTTCAGCTATGTTTGAAAACAAAATCTGCAGTCAGAAACATTGAGAAACACTGAGAAACACTGACAGCCATTGAGAAACACTGAGAAACACTGAGAAACCCTGAGAAACACCAAGAAACACAGAGAAAGACTGAGAAACACCGAGAAACACTGGGAAAAACTGAGAAACATTGAGAAACACTGAGAAGCACCTGGAAACACTGTGAAACACTCAGAAACACTGAGAAACACTGATAAACACTGGGAAACACTTAGAAACACTCAGAAATACTGAGAAGCACTGAGAAACATTGAGAAACACTGAGAAACACTCAGAAATACTGAGAAACACTGATAAACACTCAGAAACACTGAGAAACCCTGGGAAACACTCAGAAACCCTGAGAAACACTCAGAAACATTGAGAAACACCGTCAAACACTCAGAAACACTGCAAATCATTGGGAAACACTGAGAAACACTGAGAAACACCGACAAACACTCAGAAACACTGAGAAATGCTCAGAAACATTGAGAAACACTGAGAAACACTCAAAGACACTGCAAAACACAGAGAAACACTGAGAAACACTGAGAAACACCGAGAAACACTGCGAAACACTGAGAAACACTGAAAAAAACTGAGAAACACTGAGAAACACTGCAAAACACTGGGAAAAACTCAGAAACACCGACAAACACTCAGAAACACTGGGAAACACTCAGAAACCCTGAGAAACACTGAGAAACACCTGGAAACACTGAGAAACATTCTGAACTACTGAGAAACACCGAGAAACACTAAGAATCACTGAGAATCACTGAGAAACACTGGGAAACACTGAGAAACCTTGAGAAACACTGAGAAACACCGGGAAACACCAAGAAACTCTGACAAACACTTAGAAACACTCAGAAACATTGAAAAACACTCAGAAACACTGAGAACACTGACAAACACTTAGAAACACTCAGAAACACTGAGAAACATTGAGAAACACTCAGAAACACTCAGAGACATTCAGAAAAACTCAAAACACTGAGAAATATTCAGAATCACTTAAAACACTCAGAGACAGTCAGAGACATTCCGAAACACCCCGGAACATTCGGAAACACTCAAACATTCTTAAACATTCTGCACGTGTTGTTGGAACATTTTATTTTAGTTTCTGGTGCCCTCTATTGACACATGCTGTTTTATACAAGTACGGTCTCTTCATGTGACAACAGCTCTGAATAGCGCATTGCCTCTATTCCCGCTCTCCCAGATCTTTATATTTCTGTCTCTCACTCTCTTATCCATTTTACTATTGATTTCAGGCCTCATGTTGCCTCTCTTAATTTCAAACATGGTCATCATGGATTTGACTGAGGAAAGCCCAGCTTGACAGTGCTGATATTTCATTGAGGGGTGACAGAGGGAGAAAATGGACCGTCTGCTGGGTTTTGGAAATCTTGATATCATGTCGGGTGAATTTATTCGGCTGCAGGCTGGTATCTGTGATGCTGGAGATCTCTGGAAGTGGCCAGGTTGGATCATTCACCCAGCACCTCTGGCTGAAGATGGTTGTACTTGCTTTAGTCTGGTATTTTACATTCATATGCAGAGCTTCAACTTCACTGAGGATAGGATGCTCAGAGAACTTTGTTCAGAACATGGGATCTTATTAAATTCACTATTTGCATTATCCCCCCCAGTCCCCTTCCCCATTCTAAAGAAGGTTGAGACCATGGACAGAGTGTTGATGTCCTGGAATCATAGAATCACAGAATCATAGAAACCCTACAGTGTAGAAAACTAGAGAGCATAGGTTTAAGGTGGGAGGGAAAGATTTAAAAGGGACTCGAGGGGCAACTTCTTCACGCAGTGAGTGGTGCATGAACGGAATGAGCTGCCAAAGAAAGTGGTTGAGGCAGCTACAATGGCAACATTTAAAAAGCATTTGGATAAGTACATGGACGGGAAAGGATTAGAAGGATATGGGCCAAATGGGGCAATTGGGTCTAGCTGGGAGGGCACCATGGTTGGCATGGACCAGTTGGGCTGAAGGGCCTGTTTCCTTGCTGTATTGCTCTATGACTCTATGAATCTAAGAGGCCATTTGGCCCATCTCATCTGCACCAACTCTCTGACAGAGTATTTTACCCAGGCCCTCTCCCCCGCCCTATCCCCATAACTCCACACATTTGCCATGGCTAATCCATCTAATCTACCCATCTTTGGACACTAAGGGGCAATTAAGCTAACGTTTAAAGTTTATTTATTAGTGTCACAAGTAGGCTTACATTAACACTGCAATGAAGCTACTGTGAAAATCCCCTAGTTGCCACACTCCAGTGCCTGTTCGGGTAAACTGAGGGAGAATTTAGCACAGCCAATGCACCTGACCAGCACATCTTTTGGAGTGTGGGAGGAAACCAGAGCACCCAGAGGAAACCCACAGAGACACGGGAAGGATGTGCAGACTCCACACAGACAGTGATCCAAGCTGGGAATCAAACCTAAGTCCCTTGCGCTGTGAGGCAGCAATGAATCATAGAATCATGGAAATGAATCATAGAAACCCTACAGTGCAGAAAGAGGCCATTTGGCCCATCAAGTCTGCACCGACCACAATCCCACCCAGGCCCTACCCCCATGTCCCTACACATTTACCCGCTAATCCCTCTGACCTACGCATCTCAGAACACTAAGGGGCAATTTTTCAGCATGGCCAATCAACCTAACCCACACATCTTTGGACTGTGGGAGGAAACCGGAGCACCCGAAGGAAACCCACGCAGACACGAGGGGAATGTGCAAACTCCTCACAGACAGTGACCCAAGCCGGGAATCGAACCCAGGTCCCCGGAGCTGTGAAGCAGCAGTGCTAACCACTGTGCTATCATGCCGTCCAATGCTAACTACTGTGCCACCCACAAAATAGATGTAGGTAAAATTGCCATAGTCTCGGGCGAGAGGTAAGGTTGAGAAGGCAAGCCTCCAACATGCAAACTCCACACAGTCACCCAAGGCTGGAGTTGAACCAGGGTCCCTGGAACTGCGAGGCAGCAGTGCTAACCACTATACCACTGTGCTGCTCTTATCCTTCCAGAGTTTCAGACAGTTCTCCAAGTGAAGAGCTTAGAGATACAGACACAGGAGCGGTTACTCAGATATTGTGTTGTCTTCTGAAGCAGTCTTGTTCTACAAGCTGAGGTGGAGAACTCCATCTTCCCAGGAACACTCGGAGTCAGTGTCCACTAAAATAATGGCCTGGGTCGTCAGAGCTCTTGTCACTGGCAGAGTCCGTCTTACATTGGCTGCATCCGTTTGTGGAATCACCATCACTGACCATGACTCGAAGGCTTGTGTTGAAGCTTTGCCTCTTTAGCATGGAGAGTTTTCCATGTGCAGTGGTTTCCAGCCCTCAGCCATTCCATTGCACTCCCATCAGAATTTCAGTGGCTAAGCTATAGAAAGGGTGTTACTAAACTAGAAAGGTTTAGTAACTGAAAAAAGATTTACAAGAATGTTAATGGGACTGGAAGGTTTGAATTATAAGGAGAGGCTGGATAGAACCCATCTAATCCCTACAGTACAGAAGGAGGCCATTCGTGTTTCTTCGGAAGGAATTCTTCAAATGCAGACAATAGAAATATAACAAAACTTACTCCAACTTATAAATCAAAGCAAGGGTCTAATAAAGAAACTTCATTACTCCAAGCTTGGGGCCTCACCCTGGGTCACTCCAAGCTCACCACAATTCCCAACAGGTTCTTATTTATAGTGAGTCGGCTGGCCAGCTGACCATCACATCATTCTGTAATTGGTTCCATGGTTACTAGGTCAGCTGACCCTTACAGCATGTTACCATTGGTCACATTGCATCCAATATGAAGTTGTCACCGGTTACATTCTAACAATTCAGCCCATCGAGTCTGTACCGACCACAATCCCACCCAGAGCCTATTCCCGTAACCCCACACATTTACCCTGCTAATCCCCCTGACACTAAGGTCAATTTCAGCATGGCCAATCAACCTAACCCGCACATCTTTGGACTGTGGGAGGAAACCAGAGCACCCGGAGGAAAGCCACGCAGACACAGGGACAAAGTGCAAACTCCACGCAGACAGTGACCAAGGCCAGAATCGAACCCAGGTCCCTGGCGCTGTGAGGCAGCAGTGCTAATCACTTTGCCACTCTGCCGCTAAGGAGGATGAGGGGTGACCTTATAGAGGTTTATTAAATCATGAGGGGCCTAGATAAGGTGAATAGCAAGGTCTTTTCCTCAGGGTAGGGGAGTCTGAGGGCATAGGCTTAAGGTGAGAGGGGAAATATTTAAAAGGGACCTAAGGGGCAACTTTTTCACAAAGCGGGTGATGTGTATATGGAATGAGCTGCCAGAGGAGGTGGTAGAGGCGGGTACAGTTACAACATTTAAAAGACATTTGGACGGGTACATGGCTAGGAAAGGTTTAGAGGGATATGGGCCAAATGCAGGCAAATGGGACTCGTTCAATTTAGGAAACCTGGTCGGCATGGACGAGTTGGGCCGAAGGGCCTGTTTCCATGCTGTACATCCCTATAATTGTCCGAGGTGGGAAACTTGGCTTTTGTGCATCCGTACTGGAAATCTGGGCAAATGTGTATCCGAGACTGGAATCTCAGCAGTTGCTTATTTCTAATTACAGAACATAGTGAATTAAACTGGTACTAAACACATCAACGATCAGACTGAAACTCTGTTCCCACCGGAATTCAAGTCTTGGCTATTCAATTCAGGAATTTCAGTTTCAAAATAAAGTAATTGCGCAAGAATCCTAAAAAAAAAGTCTAATTGCGATCAGTAAAAGTGAGAAGCCTGAACATTAGGAGCTGGATGAATCGTTGTGGTCAGAAGTTGAGGTTGGTATAAGTGGGCCCCCACATAATCGTCAAAGCGTGGAGATAATTGCTTCAGTCAGTCTGGCCTCCAGCCACTCTGTCTCGATGTTTACTCGCTCTGCATGCAATGGAAAATTCCATTTCTTCAACTAAATATGTTTAAAGGCTGCAGTTCCCACTCCCTCTTTCCCACACACTCCAGGAGGAATACTGCTCCCAGATGCCACTAACCTCGGCAACATACAAATTAGGTTCCTTTTCCAGACCGACAGAGAGGGAGAGAGGGGGAGGAAGAGGAGAGGTGAGAGAAAGGGAAAAGGGCACGAGAGAACGAGAGGGAGACAGAGAGCTTGAAAAAGAAAGCGAGTGAGACAGGGAGAGAAGGAGTGCGAATAAGAGGAAGCGAAGAGGGAGGTAGAGGGAAAGTGAGACAAAGAGTTAAAGGGAGAGAGAGCGAGAGAGAGCGTGAAGGAAAGAGGGAGGGGGAAAGAGAGAGGAAGAAAGGGAAAGTGAATGGCTGAACCAGTTGTCTCCTATTTCCTTTCACACCTAGCTCATGTTGCTGAACTTGCAGTGATGCCTTGGCTCCATCAAGTGGCAAACTTTGGTTGGTGCAGGTAGCCAGGATTTCAGCTGCGACCAGCACTGACTAATTCCTGCAACTAAATAGTGCATGATCAATCTAAAAGCACGGCTGCACTGTAATTCTTGTAAACATGTTACACTATAGTACAGTTTTGCATATTGTATTTAATGGGTGGGTTTCCTCCGGGTGCTCCGGTTTTCTCCCACAGCCCAAAGATGTGCGGGTTAGGTTGATTGGCCATGCTAAATTGACCCTAGTGTCAGGGGGATTAGCAGGGTAAATATGTGGGGTGACAAGGATCGGGGCCTGGGTGGGATTGTGGTCGGTGCAGACTCGATGCTCCGAATGGCCTCCTTCTGCACTGTAGGATTCTATGATTTTTCTATGATTTGATGATGTGTTTTATTTTGTAATTTATTTCAGCTAAGAATACATATTGCTGCACATGTATGGTACAATATTTCAATTTGTGCATTGGTTTTGCCAGGCAAGAAATGCCTAAAGGAACCTAACTCTGGCTTTAAGATTAATTCCTTTGGGAACGCCATGATTCATTTAAAGTCATCCAACACTGCCTGCTGCCTTGGAAAAGCAGCCAGCATAATCAAGGACCCCATGCACTCAGACGTACTCTCTTCCACCTTCTTCCATTGTGAAAAAGATACCAAAAGAGGTCACGTACCAACCAACTCCAGAACAGCTTCTTCCCTGCTCCCATCAGACTTTTGAATGGGCCTACCTCCGATTAAGCTGATCTTTCTCTACATCCTGGCTATGAATGTAGCACTACATTCTGCACCCTCTCCTTTCCTTCTCTATGAACGGTGTGCTCTGTCTGCATAGCGCGCAAGAAACAATACCTTTCACTGTGTATTAATACATGTGGGAATAATAAATGAAAACAAATCATTTCACCTAAAGCTGCAATTTTCAGGAATACAACCACAGCTTTGATTGAGGATTCCCTGCACCGAGGGATTAGCCAGGGAAGAGAGGTGGTAATGGTTTTATTCGGGACTAGGAAATCAAAGATGGGGCAAGGGTGGAGATGAACAAAGCAGTAGCTGCAGAAATGACATGGTTTTTTTTCACGGGTTTTGGGCATGCTAAACAGCATTTATTGCCTCTTCCTAAATGCCCCTGGAAGGTGGTGGTGAGCTGCCTCCTTGAGCTGCTGCAGTCCATATGGTTTCGGAACACCAACAGTGCTGTTGGGGAGGGAGTTCCAGGATTTTGGCCCAGCGACAGTGAAGCAACAGCAAAATATTTCCAAGTCAGGATGCTGAGTGACTTGGAGGAAAACTTACTTCCTGGTGGTGGTTTTCCTGTGTTCTCTCCTCTGAGTTCTCTACCCCCTTGCCCTCATTAAATCTCTTTCTCCGGGTGAACTCCCCAACCCATCTCCACAGCCATCTCTTTGACCCTTTCATCTCTTTGATCTTACTACCCATTGTATTAATCACAGATAAGGCCATCACTAAATGGTGGGTTTGGAAGGTGCGATCTACCAAGCCTCGGTGAGTTCCTGCGGCACATTTTGTAGACAGTACACACAGCTGCCACTGTGCATCAGTGGCGAAGGGCGTGAATGTTTGTGGATGGGGGGCCAATCAAATGGGCTGCTTTGGTGTCAAAGGTCTTGAGTGTTATTGGAGCTGCACCCATCCAGGCAAGGGAAAATATTCCATCACACTCCTGACATGTGCCTTATAGACGGTGGACAGACTTTGGGGAGTCAGGAGGCGAGTTACTCACCGCTAGATTCCCAGCCTCTGACCTGCTCTTGTAGCCACTGTATTTATATGGTTAGTCCAGTTCAGTTTCTAGTCAATGATAACTCCCAGTATGTTGATAGAGAAAAAAGGCTAGACAGTTTTGAAAGTAATTAACTGCCCTCAGTCCCCACCCTTGTGAGGGTGGGGGTGGGGGGGAGGGGGGGGGGGGTGCTGCGTCATGTGGCCTGCTGAGGCTCAGAAGGGTCGAGACCCTTCTGTCCGGCAGAATTGAGAGGGCCAATTGTGGATGACTGGCCATTGTGTGAGAAGAGAAGGAGTGAGGCTTTCCCATGGGAGGATGCCCCATATCCTGAGAGGGCTATGGGTCAGCTCATTGTCAGGACTCCTCATTGCTCACTTTTAGGTTCTCTTCCTTTCAGTTATTGATTTGAGAGAATCATGGGGCCAGTCTATCTGGCAGTTCTGTTGATAGCTATGGACCAGCAGCAGAGATATCAGTGTGCGGCTGCACACCGCCAGAACCAGCACTCTGCAAAAGGGGGAGGCAGGGTCCACTGACCCACCCGGTGTAGGACCACAGATGGAGGTGGCTCAGAGCAGACACTATCACCCACGAGTCTACTTCCTACCTCCAGATGCCAGAGGTTCAGTGCCGGAGAAGGCTGCGTCTGTCACAGGGGACGGTGTACCACCTGTGCCGCAAGAGTTGGCACCACATGGACTGAAAGGTCACCCATTGCCTGTGGCCTTAAAAGTCACTGCCACTGTGAACCTTTATGCCAGCAGCGCGTTTCAGAGCTGCACGGATGATTTGTGTGGCGTCTCCCAATCTGCCACGCACAAGTGCATAAGGGAGGTCGCAGTTGTGCTTTTTGCGAGGGCCCAGCTATTCATCAACTTTGACCAGGACAAGGTGAGCCAGGACGCCAGGATCATGGACTTCACCCACATAGCAGACCTACCCCAGAAGCAGGGTGTCATCAACTGCACCCACGTGGCTTTGCATTCCCATGGCAGTATGGGGTGGTGTTTGTGAACTGTAAGGAATTCCACTCCCTCACTATTCAGATCGTGTCTGACCACGCCATGCACATGATTCAGGTGTGTGCCCGTTTTCTGGGGAGCGTCCTTGACAGCCACACCCTGGGACATTCACAGATCCCAGCTGTTTTTGAGGGAGAGCAGCAGCTGGAGGGATGGCTCCTTGAGGACAGGGGGTACCCCCTTAGGAGGTGGCTGATGACACCAGTGTGGAGGCCTCACTGAGGCTCACCACTACGAGGTTCATGCATCAACAAGTGTGCTGGTCGAGCAGGCAACTGACCTGCTCAAGATGCGGCTCCGGTGCCTGTTGTGGCCTAGGGATGCCCTCCAGTACAGCCCCCAGAGGATGTCCTACATCACAATGGTCTGCTGTGCCCTGCACAACCTGGCACTGCAGTGCGATGAGCAGCTGAACCAGAGCAGAGGAAGGAGTGCCACTTCTCCTTGGATGAGGAGGAGGGCGGTGAGGGGCAACCTGCAAAGGAGGTGGACGGAGAACATCAGACGATGGCCAGGGCCTACATGAGGTGCAGGTGTTGGGGTGCCCTCATTGTTGGTTTGGGGACGACCAGAACTAGGCCATTAAGATCTCTCCCAACATGGAACCCCACATCTTGTCACTACTGTGGGTCCTGTGGGAGGTCATCATCATGGTTGAACCATTCATAGGCAGGGTGTTAAGCAACTGACCACCTCTGCCTTTGCAGCTCCAGCAGCTCTGGGATGAGTGGACCCAGGGGCACAACATGGGCCAGAGGCCAGAAAAGTCCTCGCCTCCGACATCTCTCCAACTGCCGGTTCCCTGGGACGCCCCTTCCTCCTCCACCTTGCTGTTGATCTTCAGCTGTGAGGTGCTCACCAGCGAGAGACCCAGAAGCATGTCTACTCAGTGAACGCACCGAGGTGTGAGTATCTGAGCTGGGGTAGGGCGCGGGCAGGTGACAGGCGTGACGCCTCTTCAATGCTGGTCTCCGACATGTCTTCCAAAGAGCTGCTCCGGTCTGTGGTGTTCAGGGGACTGCGAGGATGAATTGGGTTGGTAAGCTGATAGATCTGCAATGGACATGAGACGGCATTAGCACGGGACAGTGGAACACTGAAAGGGAAGAGGTCACTCACGTGAGGCTTGCACAAGGCTAGACATGTTTAAGGTTCTCACTTGTGTCTCTTGCCCCCAGCTTGCCTTCTACATGGGTGTCGTCCTGTTCCTCACTGGCCAGCTCAAGGGTTCGTTTGTCAAATGGGATTAGCCATTCAGGCGGGTCCTAAACTCGGGCATCACTCTGGCCAGCTGTGCCTGCTCACACCAGTTGTGCTTGTGTTTGTCCTGCAATGAAACAGATGGGGAGAGCGTAGGCGGGAGACGTTCTCTGTCAGATAGGAATGGAGGGGTGAGGGAGAGCAGGGGTACTGGGGGGAGTACGGAGAGTGAGAAGGCGGGGGGGGGGGGGGGGGGGAGAGGGTGTGCATGACCAGTGCTGTGACTTCATGAGGTGGGTGAGAGTGAGATCACCATGGTGATGTGAGGGGTGTGTGAAGGGGTGCTGCAGGAGACATGAGGAGTCGGACTTATCCTGGCTGCATGAAGAAGATCAGAAAATTCTTCTGGCACTGCAGCCCCATCCTCATATAGAATGAGCTGGCACTCACTATCGTGTCCATAGCCTCCCAGCTGAGGTGGTCACTTTGCTGGCTGGGTGTCTGGTCACTCGTGGGTACACGGTTTCCCGCCTCTGCTGGACCCCATCCAGAATCTTGCTGAAGGCTCTCTTGGTAAAGTGGTGCAGTCTTTCTGTCAGTCATCCGCCCAAATCAATTTGGAACAATTGCTGGGAAGACATTTAAATGGTGTGCTCCATTGATTGTAGAGATTAGGCTGATTAATTCCTGAAAGAGGCTGAATACATGGCAAATTTTCTCACTCATGGCAGGATTATCTCTGTTTTGTTTTGCCGAGATCAACACTTAGCTGCTCTGGTGCATTCCTTACCACTAGATCTAATAGTGAATCTTTCCCTGTTGGATTTATTGGATATTGGATTGGAAAGGAGTCTGTACGCATTGTAGGAACTCGATTCCCTTATCCCCTTTACCTACTTTTGCTGTCCAATTAATATCAGCTGAAGTTCCCTCATGGCTATTATTCTATTTTTCACTCAATTCCCTAATGTGCACACATATCTCTTCCTCCACCGCTCATCTGCTATTACATAGAACATAGAACATTACAGTGCAGTACAGGCCCTTCGGCCCTCGATGTTGCGCTGACCAGTGAAACCAATCTAAAGCCCATCTAACCTACACTATTCCAATATCATCCATATGTTTATCCAATGACCATTTAAATGCCCTTAATGTTGGCGAGTCCACTACTGCTGCAGGCAGGGCATTCCACGCCCTTACTACTCTCTGAGTGAAGAACCTACCTCTGACATCTGGCCTATATCTATCACCCCTCAATTTAAAGCTATGTCCCCTCGTGCTAGCTATCACCATCCGAGGAAAAAGGCTCTCACTATCCACCCTATCTAATCCTCTGATCATCTTGTATGTCTCTATTAAGTAACCTCTTAACCTTCTTCTCTCTAACGAAAACAACCTCAAGTCCCTCAGTCTTTCCTCATAAGACCTTCCCACCATACCACGCAACATCCTAGTAAATCCCCTCTGCACCCTTTCCAATGCTTCCACATCCTTCCTATAATGCGGCGACCAGAACTGTACGCAATACTCCAAGTGCGGCCGCACCAGAGTTTTGTACAGCTGCAACATGACCTCCTGGCTCCGAAACTCAATCCCTCTACCAATAAAAGCTAACACTCCGTACGCCTTCTTAACAACCCTATCAACCTGGGTGCCAACTTTCAGGGATCTATGCACATGGACACCGAGATCTCTCTGTTCATCCATACTACCAAGTATCTTATAATTAGCCCAGTACTCTGTAATCCTGTTACTCCTTCCAAAGTGAATCACCTCACACTTTTCCGCATTGAACTCCATTTGCCACCTCTCAGCCTAGCTCTGCAGCTTATCTATGTCCCTCTGTAACCTGCAACAACCTTCGGCACTGTCCACAACTCCACCGACTTTAGTGTCATCCGCAAATTTACTAACCTATCCTTCTACGCCCTCATCCAGGTCATTTATAAAAATGACAAACAGCAGTGGCCCCAAAACAGATCCTTGCGGTACACCATTAGTGACTGAACTCCAGGATGAACATTTCCCATCAACCACCATCCTCTGTCTTCTCACAACTAGCCAATTCCTGATCCAAACCGCTAAATCACCCTCAATCCCATGCATCCGTATCTTCTGCAATAGTTTACCGTGGGGAACCTTATCAAACGCTTTACTGAAATCCATATACACTACATCAACTGCTTTACCCTCATCCACCTCTTTGGTCACCTTCTCAAAGAACTCAATAAGGTTTGTGAGGCACGACCTACCCTTCACAAAACCGTGTTGACTATCCCTAATCAAATTATTCCTTCTAGATGATTATAAATCCTATCTCTTTTAATCCTTTCCAAAACTTTGCCCACAACAGAAGTAAGGCTCACTGGTCTATAATTACCAGGGTTGTCTCTACTCCCCTTTTTGAACAAGAGGACAACATTTGCTATCCTCCAGTCTTCTGGCACTATTCCTGTAGTGGAGATGCCGGCGTTGGACTGGGGTAAACGCGATAAGAAGTTTAACAACACCGGGTTAAAGTCCAACAGGTTTATTTGGTAGCAAATGCCACTAGCTTTTGGGCCCCTGGGCAGCGCTCCGAAAGCTAGTGGCATTTGCGACCAAATAAACCTGTTGGACTTTAACCTGGTGTTGTTAAACTTCTTACACTATTCCTGTAGACAATGACGACGTAAAGATCAAAGCCAAAGGCTCTGCAATCTCCTCCCTAGCCTCCCAGAGAATCTTAGGATAAATCCCATCCGGCCCAGGGGACTTATCTATTTTCACACTTTCCAGAATTGCTAACACCTCCTCCTTATTAACCTCAATTCTGTCTAGTCCAATAGCCTGTATCCCTGTATTCTCCTCGACAACATTGTTTTTTTCCTGCGTGAATACTAACGAAAAATATTCATTTAGCGCCTCTCCTATCTCTTCAGACTCCACGCACAACTTCCCACTACTGTCCTTGACTGGCCCTAATCTTACCCTAGTCATTCTTTTATTCCTGACATACCTATAGAAAGCTTTAGGGTTTTCCTTGATCCTACCTGCCAAAGACTTCTCAAGTCCCCTCCTAGCTCTTCTTAACTCTCTATTTAGGTCCTTCCTGGCTAACTTGTAACTCTCAAGCGCCCTAACTGAGCCTTCACGTATCATCTTTACATAAGTCTCCTTCTTCCTCTTCACAAGAGATTCAACTTCTTAAGTAAACCACGGTTCCCTCGCTCGATCACTTCCTCCCTGCCTGACAGGTACATACTTATCAAGGACACGCAGTAGCTGTTCCATGAACAAGCTCCACATTTCAATTGTGCCCATCTCCTGCAGTTTCCTTCCCCAACTTATGCATCCTAAATCTTGCCTCATCGCATCATAATTTCCTTTCCCCCAGCTATAACTCTTGCCCTTCGGTATATACCTATCCCTTTCCATCGCTAAAGTAAACGTAACCGAATTGTGGTCACTATCACCAAAGTGCTCACCTACCTCCAAATCTAACACCTGGTCTGGTTCATTACCCAGTACCAAATCCAATGTGGCCTCGCCTCTTGTTGGCCTATCTACATACTGTGTCAGGAAACCCTCCTGCACACATTGGACAAAAACTGACCCCTCTAAAGTAATCGAACTATAGCTTTTCCATTCAATATTTGTCAAGTTAAAGTCCCCAATAACAACTACCCTGTTACTTTCGCTCCTATCCAGAATCATCTTTGCAATCCTTTCCTCTACATCGCTGGAACTTTTCGGAGGCCTATAGAAAACTCCCAACAGGGTGACCTCTCCTTTCCTGTTTCTAACCTCAGCCCATACTACCTCAGTAGACGAGTCCTCATCAAACGTCCTTTCTGCCACCGTAATACTGTCCTTGACTAAAGATGTTCTGTACACCACAGCTATTAGTTTGATTGATCCTTTATTGTATTTTATCTCTGTCCATTTGGATTCTATTTTGATAGCTGTGTCCCTTTTTTTCTACCGCCATTATGTTATCATGAATAATACAGCTTCTCCACCTTCCCACTTTATTTCTTATAAATGTTATACACTGCAATACAAATTTCCAAACTTGATTTTCTGCAGCCACATGTCATAAATCCCTACTGTGAATGGTTTCTCTCAGTATAATTGCCTCCAGCTCCTCCGTTTTATTACTATTACAGATATATTAACTCATTCTAAATGGAATTTCCTCTTACTTTATATTTAACCATCTTTTTAGACATGTGATCTATTAGTATATTTATTCCCTGTCATCTATGTCCTCCCTTACTTCATTCTTTCCTGCACTCCTACTGTATTATGTTCATATTTAAAGTGCTTACATTTCCTGTGGCTCCCTCTCCCCTTTCTAGTTTAAAGCCTTTGCCATCTCCCTGTTTACCCTTTCCACAAGGACACAAGTCTTATCCTGCCTCAGGTGGATCTTCCCCCATCGGTACAGCTCCTTCCTATTCCATAGCTCTTGTGTCAGTATCCCATATGCAGGATTCCCAATCAGCCACATGTTATTTCTCCTAATCTGTCTGCTCCTATTCCAAATTACATGTGATTCAGGCAAAAAAATTAAGATTATTAACCTTTTTAAGCCTCTGATTCCACTGAAAGTCAATGGACTTTGAGTTGTCCCACCACCTCCCCCCCAGTGGATCTTACCATGATGTGGTAGGAAAATCCTGGCCTTTATTTCTCCTTCTCACACAACCTCCCACCCACCCCCACTTCCCTCCAAGTTTCTACCCTCCCCAATAGCAATAGAAAACAGCCCCATGAGGATATTGGTCCCAGAACTGTTCAGGTGAAATCCATCCATCCTGCTCTTGTTCCATCTACCCCAAATCATTTCTGATGTCCCAGGAATCTAAAACTTTCCTTCCTGCACCATCCTTCCAGTCATGCATTCATCTATTTTATCCTCCTATTCCTATACATGTGGCACTGGGAATAATCCAGAGCTTCCGATCTTTGAGGTTCTGCTTGCTAGTTTCTTCCTAGTCCACTAAATTCTGCCTTCAGGGCCTCATTTCTCTTTCTACCTCAATGATTGGTATCAATATGGACCACAATCTCCAGTTGTTTACTTTTCATTTTCAGGGTGCTCTGCAGCCCTTCATTGATGTCCTTGATCCGAGCACCAAGGAGGCAACATACAATCCTGGATTTACATCTTTGGCCAAAAGTATGCCTGTCTGTTCCCCTGACTATACTACCCTAATACAATAGAACCCTATAATATCCCTATCACTATAGTACCCCATAATACCCCCCAGCACTATGGTACCCTATAATATCCCCAAGCACTATAGTATCCCATAATACTCCCAGCATATAATACCCTATAATACCCCTAATACTACAGTACCTTATAATACCCCCTATCATTATAGTATCCCATAGCAGGAATTCCTAAACTTTTATATGTCATGGCACACCACTATACTCGAAAAATGTTTTGTTTGTGTTCTTCCCTTAGTGGAAACTTCGTTTTAACTTCTCCCTGTCCCCTAACCTGTTTTTTTTTAACATGGATGGATCGAATTTACTGAAGACTGGCGCTTGTCATAGACCATAGAATCAGTGCAGAAGGCCATCCGGCCCATCGAGTCTGCACCAATCACAATCCCACCCAGGCCCTATCCCCATAATCCCATGCATTTACCCTAGCTACTTCCCCTTACACTAAAGGCAATTTAGTCTAGCCAATCCACCTAATCGGCGCACATCTTTGGACTGTGGGAGGAAACTGGAGCACCCAGAGGAAACTCACACAGACACAGGGAGAATGTGCAAACTCCACACAGACAGTGACCCCAGACGGGAATTGAACCTGGGTCCCTGGCGCTGTGAAGCAGCGGTGCTAACCGTTGTGCCACCGCGATGCTGGAGACCTCAGAAGGAGAGTGAGATAGCTTATCTACATAGCTCCTCTGGCTGAAGAGTGTTGCAAATGCTTCAGTCTTGTCAGTTGCACCAATGTTCTGGGCTCCCTCTTCACTGAGGGATTTAATTATCCACCAGCATTCCCGATTGGATGTGACAGGACTGAAGTGCTTTGATCGGATTAATTGGTTGTGTGAGTCCTTAGCTCTGCCTTTAGCATACTGTTTCAGCTGTCTAACACACATGTAATCCAGTGATGTAGCTTTGCCAGTTTGGCATCTAATTTTTAGGTATGTCTGGTGTTGCCTCCAGCATATGTTCTTGCACTTGACGTTGAACCTGGTTTGATGGTACAAGTAGAGAGAGGGATAGAAGTCATCGATTGTAATTGAATACAATTGAATCCGATGTCCGGTTTTGAACTGTTAGATATGTCGTGTCCCATTTAGCACAGAGGCGGTGCTACGCAACACAACACTTCCCATCCTCACCAACCACGAGTTACTATCAGATGAGCTAAACAGATGGCCATTAAAATGAATTCTTGGCAGGAATAATCAGTTGTAAAAGCTTTGCCACAGAGTCTAATACTTAATACAGTTGGAGAAATTCATGAACTGGTTCAGCTCCACTGCGAGCTGTTTCCCTATAATTGTCCTGCGTGGCTGGATTTTAAAACCAGCTGCAAGCAGTTTTCTCATCATTCTGAAACTTTCCAGATGTGAAGAGTTTTGTTTTTCCCCAAAATCTATGTCTCAGTTGGTGTCTGAACTTTACAATTTGACTGGTTTTGTCATGCTTTGGTCACAAGGGATGGTTAATAATGTGCCCCAGTGAAAGGTTTTGATTGACTTAAAATGTATTTTACAATTGGCTACGGCCCAGGAAAAGGAATATAGTTGTAGATTCCAGTAATTTCAAAGAAAGCTAACAGGAAGCTATTGTTGTCACGAGGGTTTAGATGCCAATTTCCTCCCACGCATCCCAATCGCTTACAGGCTTAGCAGTTTTTTAAAGCCAGTGCTTTATCGTGTTTCTGACTGTACTTTCAAAAAACTCCTTCCTGGGAAAGAAGTGTAACACTCTGTTTTCAAAAGAGAGGAGGAAGCAGAAAACAGGGAGCAACAGGCCGGTTAGCCTGACATCAGTTATCAAAGAAGTGCTGGGAGCTATCATTAGGACATCTTAATCATGCACTAAGGGAATCATAGAATGACCAGGCAAACTCAACATGGCTTTACAAAAGGTCTATGCGGAGAGCTTGGGACAGTGGGATTAACTTGGAATCATGGGAAGAGAATGGGGCACTGAGATTAGTTTGGGATTCATATAACAACATGGGAAGAGAGCAGGACACTGGGTTTGTTTTGGGATTGATATAGGGTTATGGAGAACGTGTACAGGCAGTGGGGTTAGTTTGGGGTTGATACAGAGTTATGGGGAGAGCATGCAGGGCAGTGGGGTTCGTTTGGAATTGATGTACGTTTATGGAGAAAGTGTGCAGGGCAGTGGGGTTAGTTTGAGGTTGATACAGGGTTATAGCAAGAACATGCAGGGCAATGGGGTTAGTTTGGGCTTGATACAGAGTTCTGGGGAGAGCATGCAGGGCAGTGGGGTTAGTTTGGAATTGATATAGGATTATGGGGAAAGTGTGCAGGGCAGTGGGTTTAGTTTGGGGTTGATGCAGGGTTATAGGAAGAATATGCAGGGCAGTGAGGTTAGTTTGGGGTTGATGTATGGTTATAGGAAGAACATGCAGGGCAGTGAGGTTAGTTTGGGGTTGATGTATGGTTATAGGAAGAGCATGCAGGGCAGTGGGGTTAGTTTGAAATTGATGTACGGTTATGGGGAAAGTGTGCAGGGCAGTGGGGTTAGTTTGGGGTTGATGTATGGTTATAGGAAGAACATGCAGGGCAGTGGGGTTAGTTTGGAATTGATGTACGGTTATGGGAAAAGTGTGCAGGGCAGTGGGGTTAGTTTGGGGTTGATGTACAGTTATGGGAAAAGTGTGCAGGGCAGTGGGGTTAGTTTGGGGTTGATGTATGGTTATAGGAAGAACATGCAGGGTAGTGGGGTTAGTTTGGGATGGATAGAGGATCATGGGGAACAGAGACGGACTTACACTTTTGTGGGCTCCGCACTCTGCCTCTATGTTGGGTCCCCCCATGACGTCAAGCCCCATCCCTCTGGTGACATGGCCCTTCCCTCGGTGATGTCAATCCTCACCCACCAGTGATGTCAAGGCCCGTCCCAAATGACATCAAACCCACCCCAAATGATGTCAAGCCCTGTCCCCAAATGACATGATTGCCTCCTGACCATGCCCAGCCTCAGCTCTCACAATGCAAGCTACAAAGATACAGAAAAGTACACAAATCACTGCTTTAGTGCTGTTTAACATATGAAAACAAGCCTGTAACTGATAAACTCAAGTCCACAATGCAAGTCACAGGAACCCAAAAAAGTACAAGTACACAAACCACTGCTCACTGCTTCAGTGCTTTGTAGCTGATGAAAACAAACCTGTAATTGATGAATTCAAATTCAAATCCACGATGCAAGCCACCAAAATAACAAAAAAATACACAGATGACAAATCACTGCTTAACTGCTTTAGTACTTTTTAACTTATGAAAACAAGCCTGTAATTGATCAATTAAAATCCAATCTAACCTGCTGTCAACATGATGGTAGAGATGGTTGATATTTCAATCTATATGTTTTGAGGCAAGCAAACATGGAACTGGCTAATGAGCAACGACATGGAGAAATCAGCCAATTTATATAATTGCGACACAGCACAGACCAGTGCAGGACAGAGTGAGCCAGAAAAGTCTGGTTCAGGACCAAATACTCCAACCAAGTGAAGTGCAATGAGTCTAAGTCCAATATCAATGGCTTTGCTGGCAACTGCCTAGCAGGATTCTGTTCTTTGTCTAAAAGAGACTTTCTGAAGGCCAGTGTTGAGAGTGATGGGGGAGGGTGTTTACTCATTGGTTATAACTGTTTGCATGTAACAGCCATGATACCCAGATGGGAAAATAGTGGTCCTGTTTGAAAAACAGAACTTAAACAAGAGAATATGGAAGAGGGACGTATTTTTAATATTTTCTTGCTTCATCAGTTGTTTGAAATCCATGGCAATTTAGGTAGGTTTTCTTCTGCACTTTTTCTTCACAAAATCATCAATAACATCATGATAGATAAAATCTTGTAAGGATGCGTTTTCAATCATCAGTATTGCTGAACTTGTTAAATGTCCCTGACTCATTGCATTTCACAGATAATTTTTCACTTTTTTTAATACAGGGAAAGAACATTCACCAGAAGCATTTGTGACAGGAGTTGGTAAAACTAATTTCACAATGGTTTCCACGTTTGGAAAGATTACCATCATGTATAAGCCAGTACAAATCAGCTGGTGCTCTCAAAGCACAGAGCTCATCATTATCAATGAAATGAACAAATTGTTTCACCTCATTTTCAAAAAGATTTATATCTTTATCCTCCCAGTAGAATTCAGTTAATTTCTTATTGCAATGGCGCTTAGCATTCTCATCCAAACTTCTGTCAAAAAGCACAGAAAATAATTCAGAGTTTTCTTCAGAGATTCACTTCCACTCTGCAATAGCACCATTATTATGGAACAAATAACATCAACTGTCTCAACGATGATCTTCTCTTTCCCTTTTAAAGTAACTTAATTATCTCTAGTTTCGTAACTTCCTGCATCTTGTATGCTTCTTATCATGAGAGGGACCTGTATTCTTTGTTAATGCTAATGTCTCTGCTTCCACTTTTGAACTTCCATGACAAAACTTCAAAAGCATTCAATAAAGGTATATCAATATTTTGCAACGATTTGCTGAGGATGCTGATTCTTTGAAGTAAACGGTTCCACAAAACAGTAAAAACTGCAATGTTGTACCTTGCAAACTTCTCTGCTAAGGATTTGCTCCAGTCTTCACAGATGGTTTCTCTGAATTTGATGTGGCTATGTCTGATAAACATTCCTTTATATGGACAAACTTCAGTTTCAAAGCCAAAACAGCATCTGCAAAAGCAGACCACCTGGTGTCACAAATTCTTTATCCATCAAATGTTTTCCATGGGCCTGCTCCAAGCGTGATTGCAGCATATTCCACCAATGCGTGGAAACCAAAAAAAAACGACATTGAAGTCTTGAACAAAGTCAAAAAAATGTACGGCAGCCTCACACTATTCAGTTGCGACATTGCAGATTAAATTCACGGAGTGGCTGTAATATGGGATGAATACTGCACTGTTGCATTGTTCAGTCTTGCTTGTAGACCTGATTCCTTTTCTGCCATATTTGCAGCATTATCGAAGATCTGCCCACAACAATTTTTGATGTCCAAACCTAAATTTGCAGTGATTTCCAAAGCCGTTGTCTCCAGATACTCAGGAACACTGGACAAAACAGAGAAATCAGTCTACAACTTCATCATCACTGGTGATATATCTTAAAATGAATGTTAATTGGCCCATATGGCACACATCTGGTGTTGAATCATCTATTATGGAATAGTGTTTGGCATCTTTTACTTCAGTAGTGAATTGATTTCTGAGCCGCTCTGCCATTATAGTGATAAATTCATTTTAGGTTCTATATGTTAAAAAATTGGTCTCATCATGTCCTCTTAAAGGAAATCCCAAGGAAGACAACAGTTTGATTGCAGCAACAACACATCTCAACATTTTCCTCCAGTGAGAACACTCCTTTTTAATCTGAGCTAACAACGCAAAACCAATTGTTCCTGATGATTTACCCATTTGAACGAACAAACACAGCCTTAATATGACTTTTGGAAGTTTCATGATCAGCAAGATCTCTACCAACATTTCTCCAGTTAGTCTGCACGTCGATGAATGCTTGTTTCCCTTTACTAGGGTCATGAAATAATTTGCAAAACATAACGGTAGACTGCCTTAGAGGTTTCTGAAAAAGAAATCAACCAATTTCTCCGTTCTGGCATGCCATTTCTTTTCACTTTCAGAAAATGGACTCACAAAGACTTCTAACCTGCTTTTGGACTCCAACATCAAACTTTTTTCTCATTTTTTTCAAATTAGCTATGTTCTCTGGTCTATTTATTACAAATTATTCAATCATACCCAGTGGGCCAGATTTTGGCTATGAGGCAATATCTTCAGGGTAGGTTCCTTTCCTCACTTCAGCTGCAGAAGAATGAGCTACAGCAGCATCGTATAGTTCCATTCCCATTTCAGAGTCAAAGAACAAAGAACAAAGAACAGTACAGCACAGGAAACAGGCCCTTCGGCCCTCCAAGCCAGTGCCACTCCTTGGTCCAACTAGACCAATCGTTTGTATCCCTCCATTCCCAGGCTGCTCATGTCCGCTGCTTCTTGTCCCTGAACTTCTTGTTCAACTTTTTCAGGCGATGTGGTATCTCCAGAAATCAGCAAGTTGAAGTCATCAGTTAATTCATCCATACTTCTGGTGGATGAGGATGAATGTGCAGTTTATGCTCTGTTCAATACTTTGAACTTTCTAATGTGAAATGACAAACTACCTTTTTGCCGAGCTTCAGCCTCTTATCTTGCCTTCAATATTCTGTGCTTTTTCCTGCCAGGTTGATAATGTCGCTTCATGTTGACTGATCTTTCTTGATTTTAATTGAATTTTCTGAAAGAGTGGGCTTCTTATGCCATCCTCGGCCCTGGGGCTCAAGTTGTCCAGGCTCGCTGATTGTCTGGCTATGGTATGGCCTCGGCCTTGCCCTCAGTTGCCAGGCCTCCTTAGCCTGCCTGGATTTCAGGTTGCCCCTGCTCACTCAATGACCTCGCTGTTCTGCTGGCTCACTGGCTGCCTGCCTTGATATGTTGTCTCCTCACCTAACTTCCAGCTCGTTGCCCAGCCCACCACAGCCCTGCTGGCCAGGTCGAGTCAACCGCTGCTCCCCTTGACAACCACCTTTGCCTCCTCAGTCCTTGCACCTCGCCTTTGCTCAACAATGACCGCGGGAAACATGCTGGCTTACTCACTGGCTGCCTCACCTGCTGCCTGTCCTGGCTTTTCCTCGCTTTTCCTCGCTTTTACCCTCGGTTCATTGCCCATCAGCCCTTCTCTGGGCTGGTCAAGTCACCCCGCTGCTCCCCTCGACAACCAGTGGCATCTCCTTGACCCTCGCACCTCACCTGTGTGCAATGATGACCTCGGGAAATGTGCAGGCTCACTCTCTCACGAGCTGCCTCACCTGCTGCCTGCCTGGCCTCCTCGCCTCAACTCACCTTCGGTTTGTTGTCCACCAGCCCCCTCAGCCTTCCTGCTGGCCCGGTTGAGTCACCCCACTGCTCCTCTTGATGACCCCTAGTGCTTCCTCCTTAGACCTTACACACGAGGCAAAATTACTGCTGGCTCAGGCTGCTCTGGCCTCATTGGACCCCTGGCCGTGATCAGAAATTGGCTTGCTGTTTTTTTATACTCTCCCACCCTCCTCAGCCCTGGTGTGGGTGTCGAGAGTTGCCCTGTTGCTCCCCCCAACAGCTGCCGGACAGCCCCTGCCCTCCTCGTTTGGCCCTTGCAAGCTCACATCCCCCCCAAGGTAAGCTCACGACCTCGCTGTTGGTTCAGCTGCCTGCCTGGCTATCTGGTCCTCTCAGCCCTGGTTACAAAACCTGAGCTGCTGCTGTTTTAAAAAAATATTGTTAAAGGTTCTCGTTACTGCTGCTCTCTCCCCCAAAGTCGCCAATCTCTCAACGACCTTGCGCACTGCTTTCCCGCTCTAAGGGGTCTCCACAAATCAGAGTCCAATGTTGCTCTGCATTGGTTGCTGATAAGATCAAGGAATACAAATGAGCCAATCAGCAAATTCAGAGCTCTGAGACTCTGATTAGTGCCCCACGCTCACTGGCCAGAATGGGACAGTAGTGCCAATGTGTGTTTTTTTCCCTTTTATTCCTATGTTTTCCTCTTTTCCCTTCATTATTTCTGCCTTTTGTTTCTAACCCAGCTTCCATCTCCTCTAACCCTTGCCCATCCCCTGCCATACTAGTTTAAAGCCTCCTCAACAGCACTAGCAAACACCCCTGCAAAGATGTTGGCTCAGGTTCTGTTGGAGTGTAACCCTTCCAGTTCGTACGCGTCCCATCTTCCCCAGATCGTGTCCCAATGGCTCAGGGATGTGAAACCCATCCTTCTACACCACCCTTCTAGCCACTCAGCCATCCTACCTATCCTCCAACTTCTGCTCTGCATGGCAACTGGGAGTAATCCTCACATTACCACTGTTACATATTGTAACCAATGAATCCCTGCGTAGTGTGTCACATGATTACATGGTGACATCATCAGAGGCATTTGGGAGATTTTCCCACTCTTCCATCAAGGACTGCAAACAAAGAACACCTATTTAATAAAGCTCCACAAACTGGTTAAGTAGCCCACTGTGTGACAACCTTTTCATTCTTTTATCTTTGCTGTTAAAGTGAGCTGACTGCTTTAGTACATAACAACTATGTTGGAGGTCCTGCTTCTTAACTAATCACCCAAATTCCGTATTCAGCTTTCAAGACCTTATCCCTTTTTTTATCCTATGTCATTAGTACTAATGTGTACCATGACTGCTGGCTCTTTGCCCACCCCCTCCATTCTGCAGCTGCTCTGTGACATCCTGGATCCTAGCACCAGGGAGGCAACATACCATCCACAGAAATACCTCTCTGTTCCCCTTACAATTGAATCACCTTTCACTATAAGCTACTTTTTCCTCCCTGTCTGTGCCGTTGAGCCACCCGTCATGTCACGGGCTTGGCTTTCATTGCATTTCCCCTGAAAAGTCATTACCTCCAACTGTATCCAAAGCAGCATATCTATTTGACAGGGGACTCCTGCACTACCTGTACTCTGTCTGGCAGTCACTCATTCCCTTTCTATCTTTGCAGACTTAACCTGGAGTGCGACCACCTCTCTGAACAGGCTATCCATGAAAATCACAGCCTCAACGGATGCTCCAGAGTGACTCCAGCTGTCTCTATAGCTCCATGGATTTCCAATAGCTGCAGGTGGATACTCTTCCTGCACACATGTTCATCCTGGACACTGGAAGTGTCCCTGACTTCCCACATAGCACAGGAGGAGCATTCCACCTGACCAACTTGTCATGACTTGCCCATCCATTGTTCCCCTTACTACTTCCAAGTTTGAGAATATTAATAATATTAGAACGGAGATGGGAAGGAATTTCTTTAGCCAGAGAGTGGTGAATCTATTGAATTCATTGACACAAAAGGCTGTGGAGGCCAGGTCATTGAGGATATTTAAGACAGAGATAGACATGTTCTTGATTGGTGAGAGGGTGGGGGGAAAGGCAGGAGAATGGGGGTGAGAAACATATCAGCTATGATTGAATGGTGGAGCAGACTTGATGGGCTAAATGGCCTAATTCTGCTCCTATATCTTGTAGTCTTATGGTCTAAATGTGCTCGGTGGCTGTTTCTTCCTGGCTGTTTTCTCTACTCACATGTGAAAAGAGTGAACCTTCACTGCAATGTTGCCTCTTTATTCTGGCAGATGGTTATAGTTCTCTAGACTGGGGACATATCAGTCTAGCTGGTGCTTACACTGATGACAACAGAAAGCACTGACAGAGTGTAATTGGATGGTCCTAGAAAATGCCAGGAAGAATCAATGGGGCAGCACGGTGGCACAGTGGTTAGCATTGCTGCCTCACAGCGCCAGATTCGACTCCTGGCTTCGGTCACTGTCTGTGCGGATTCTGCACGTTCTTCCCGTGTCTGCGTGGGTTTCCTCCGGGTGCTCTGGTTTCTGCCCACAGTCTGAAAGATGTGTTGGTTACGTGTATTGGCCATGCTAAATTCTCCCTCCGTGTACCCAAGCAGGCACCGGAGTGTGGCGACTGGAGGATTTTCGCAGTGACTTCATTGCAGTTTAACGTAAGCCTACTTGTGACTAATAAATAAACTTAAAAAAATACTTTAAACTTAGATGCCTGTGACCTGGGAGAGGCAGTCTCTGGAAAGGGAAATCAGATCAGGACTTCTGTCACAAAAAAAAAGGAGACCAGGATCAAAGCATCACAATATCTTACTGGAAAACAATGGATTTAAACCTGCCTCCGGATAATAGTGCACAGTCGCGTGAGGAAAAGTGATTATTTAGGAAAGACAATCTACCCTCTTCCTTCTATTTGGGTGAATTTGTTTTAACAGGTTTCTGATACAATTGGGCTGAACATTAAAAAAAATACAAAAAGAAAACACATCTGGAACCCTCTTGATTTGAAGGATGAAATCCAAGCAGGGATTGGCATTATGCCCGTGTATGGAACCGCTGCCAAGTAATTGTGGTGCCCTTTGCTCTACATGCAGTTTAGAAGAAAATGATCATATCATGGAATGTCTTTGCGTGACTGTGAACACTGAGAAAACAATTCAATCTGGGGAATGTGACAGGAAGATCTCATTTATTCATTCACATGTTCGTGTTGATTGCAAAGCCGGCATTCATTGCACATCCACAAGCGCTTTGAGATGTTATGTATTAATTTTGGCACATTCAATGGGCTATTCAGCCCATTGAATCCATGCCAGCTCTTTGTACAGCAATCCAGACAGTCCTATTACACTGCTTTATCCCCAGTCAGTCCTGCAAGTTTATTTTTCCAGAGTCTGTATGTTTTAGGGTTCAGAAGTTATAGGTTACCCAAAATAGATGGCCGAGAATTCATAAGGATTATGAGATAATTTAAGTTTATTAAGAACAACAGTTTAGATATGATACATGGGCTAAATAGACGGGCGTAGCAGTGACAAGCAGTGACAAGTAAGAGTGGAAGACGAACAGACAAATGGTGCGGAGTGTCTTGATCTCTGTTTCTTGTGGTGACAGCATTCTTTTCTCCAGCCAAAGTGTTAAGAAACCAGAGTCTTCCTCGCTGTTCCCCATCTTCCTCCATCTTCGCTGGTCCATCTTCCAGGACTGCCACCTGTCTCCGAACATAATGTCATTTCCAGGGACTGGTAGTTTACCCCATGTCAATCTCTTGTTCTAACCCTTCTGATCAATAAATGCAGGACAAGTATCCAGGATGTATCCAGTGTGGTCACCTCCCCTCTTGTCCATCACTTTAGCTGGATGTCACCTTTAGGTTACCTCCTGCTGAGGATCATCTGTTAGCCCTTACCAGACACTTGTATAGATCAGAGCATACAGGATGCAGTCCTGTCGATTTAGGAATGTCAGATGGAAGCCTGAACCAAGAGAACATGGCATTTCTAAGGGCTGTTTTTGTGTTTTCTCAGAGAGAAAGGAAATAATAATAATAAGCATTGCATAAGGCTAAGATGGTCTTATCCAATGCTTATCAACTCCATAAGAATTCTATCCTGATTCTGAAAAGTATCACTTATTAAAGTCTATCCAATTCCGCTTTGAAATCATTGATAGCAATTGCTTTCACAACACTCATAAGTCTTCACCACATGTTACATAATAAAGTCCTTCTTCACATCTTTGCAATTGAGAAAGCTGTAAATCTGTGTCTTCCTGGTCCTTATATCAGCAGCTAATGTAAGCTGCTGTTCTTTGTCTACCTAAACTAAAACTCATAATCTTGTGCATTTCTTGACACTGTCTCTCCCAGCACCACGGCTCACAGACATCACCCTCGCAGTGTATACCAGAGGCATTGCACAGGGCCTGAGCGAGGGGGTTATGCACAAGGTACAAATCACCAGGTCCTGGGGCTAGGCAGACCAAGGTTAGTCTTTGTAAATGGTGCCCCCTTCGTTGACCAGACCAAACAATGAGAGGTGATGCAGAGTGATTGGCAGCACATCTCTTCTCATCCAGCATCTCTCCTCCTCCTCTTCCATTGTCATTGTTACTGTTGCTCAGTCATCCTTCATTCAATCCGGTGATCTGATTGTATTTGCAGCACGTTGATGCATACATAAATCATAAACCAACAAGTGCAACTACCGTGCTTACAAATGTCACCATGCTGCATGTTTTCCTGTCAACACTGAACTTTGACCTCGAGGAGAGAAGTGAGGTAAAGCTATGAGCAAGCGCTTCTGCAAGGGCAACTAGCTGAACTTTCAAGTGGCTGGAAAATTCACACCTAGTCCAGAACTTTTTTTTTACCCCATGCTCAGAGTCCCAAGACTCAAGGTAAGGGAACTTTGTCGTCCATTGTTGGGTCAGAAAAGTTACATTAAAGCTACTCACTCAAGGGAAAGTCTCGCCTTGGAGAAATTCCCAGTCAATCAGATTGGCAGGTAGTCTTTCAGTCCCTCCATAAATAGCAGGAAGAGGTGGTGCAAGAAGATTCCTGAGCCAAGATCCAGGGAATGGGAGGCAAAGGTGTCAGGAATCCAGGTGCCAAGGTAGGGAAGCATCGTTTTTGCCAACCAAATAAACTAAATCAAATAAACGGAGGGACAAAGTAAAAGGGGCGGCCTCTTAAAAAGATGGAGAACCGCCCCAAACAAAATAAACCAAAGTGCAAAGGAAACTTTAAAAATCAAATCAAAACGAGATTAAAAGGTTCAATAATACACCCCAGCCCCTGCGGAGCCCAGCGGGCACGGAAGGCCTCAATGGTGCCCATGGACTTAGCATGCTCCCTCTCCGGAGATACCCCACTGCGAGTGTAGCCGTGATAGAGGGGCAGACAATTGGGTCGCTTGGCCCCGTCAGTCGCCTGCTGTCTGGACCTGTTTATGGCGAGTCTGGCCAGGCCCAGGAGCAGGTTCATGAGGAGGTCCTCTGCCTTCCCCACCCACCCGCCCTCCCCCCCTCCTCCACACCTGGTGTCCATTGATCAGGAGCCTGGGGCTGAAGCGCAAACAGAAAATGGATAAAAGGATTTTCAGGTAACAAAAAAGGGAGTGCAGCTTAAAACAGTGAACATGGACATGGTCCACAGTCTCCACAAGGCCGTAAAAAGGGCAGGTTTCTTGGGAGCCTGTGAACTGGTGCAGTTTAGGGTTGCATAGTACTGCTGTGTGCACTAGCCTCCACCCCAGGTCCCCGATGTATTGTGGGAGGGTCCCTCCATCGAGGGACCTCCACTGGGGACCTCCGCGCCGGATGGCAACAAGGCGCGCCAAGGCATATCTGGGCGACGGGCAAGGACACGGCAGTGGAAGGTGTGCAGCAGCAGCCCATACAGGAAATCTCTCCATACAGTGGCAAAGGGCACAGAGGGCATTTCCACGAGGCGGCTCAAACTGTGGGGCATTCGACCCAGAAAGGGGGGTCTGGGCTGAGGGCCAATGTGAAATTCTGTTCGAGTAGGGATACGCTCAGATGGGATCCCCCGCACAGTTAACTTCCTCAAGACCACGTATGATGTTGGGTCCGAACACGATCGTTCTAAGGACATGGATGGCATTGGTCGCGAGCTGAACGTCCATCGCCGCATGCTCAGCAAGCTCGTAGGGTACCATTCAGCCCACTGCTCCACCACCTAGCATGTCTCCCATCCTGGTCACCCCGGCAGCCACAGCCCTCCTCTCCATCAGCAACCTGAAATGGTATTGGTGGAGGTGCAGATGCCTGAGCTCCCGAACGACAGCCACTGCTTCAGAAGGGGAAGAGCTGCGGCGCGAGATGACTATGTCTCAGACTTTCAGAAGGTCCCAAGGTAGGGAAGGTCTGGACGTGTGCAAGGTGGGTAACCGGTGTCTTGGGGGATAGTGAGGCTGGCAGATCACTGGGTCATAAGGAGAGGGCACCCCCAGTCAGATAAGGACTTCTGATGCAGGTGCGCCACCCATTCCCACTAGGGATCTAACTCCCTTGCTTTCCAGCCTTCCCCCACTGAGCTATCAGCCACCCACCAGCCTAAAAACTGAGACTGGGCAGGAAAAGGCTCTTAAGTAGCAATTAAGTGGCCACTAGAGGGTTTCATTTGGGCAAGGGTGAGGTTCTTCTCCCAGGCCCTGCCTGCCACAGCGTAAAATCACTCCCAGGTTGGGGCAAGTGGAAACCCAGAGGGAATCCCCTCCATGCCTCAGACCCACCCGTGGGGTGGAGGGTGTAAAATTCTGGCATTTATCATTTGGACAGAAGCTGATCCTAATGGGACTTTATTTTGAATGGAGGGAAACATTGATCTTCATGGGATTTTAATCCAGTCAGGAACTGGAACTTGTTTTTCTGGTTTCCACATTAGGACAAGATGAAGCTCAGAGCGAGTAATTGAAATTGTGCATTATTGCTAATTTACACAAAGCTGTGTTAAATTCTTACGTTTCCTGGGTATATGAGGCATTTATTTCCCACTCTGTAGCGCAAACGAGGACATTCACAACAGGAAACTTTCTTCAGGGATTTGTAACATCTTTGCATTATTGCTAATTTACACAAAGCTGTGTTAAATTCTTACGTTTCCTGGGTATATGAGGCATTTATTTCCCACTCTGTAGCGCAAACGAGGACATTCACAACAGGAAACTTTCTTCAGGGATTTGTAACATCTTTGCAAGGTTTGTAGGAGCTGTTACTTTACCTGTGTTCACATCTATCTAATGCCAAATAAATAGGTTAAAATTTATAAAGATAGATTCAGTCCGAGCTGATTTATTTTTTAAAAACGAACCTATCGTGCGTACTGGTGAGAATTTATGCAGGAACTTTTAGCTGGCATGACATGGACCTTTGCAGTGGGTTTAATAGAGGCCTTGGCGTGTTTTCCTCTCTAACACTCCCTTCGAACCCCTCGCGCTACACCCTGGCTTTCTGTGACATCGCCTCCACCAACATCGCCCAGAATATTTCCAGTCAGAGTGGGCAACCCTAGCTGGATGGCCGGTTCCCCTCTCTCTCTCTCTCTCTCTTCAATCAATGCAACCCATGCCATCAGCCACACAAAGGCTAGTGAGAGCAAAGGAAGCAGCAAGCCACCTCAGTGACTGCTCCTTCCCAGGGAGGGAGGAAGGAGTTCAGGCAGCATCGAGTGAGTGGGACCATACCCTCCACTCCTCCCTCTCCTACCTCTCTCCCTGTTCCCTTCTACAGTTCTCCAACGATGTAACAGTGCCAGCTGCAAGATGGAGCCAACCTTTCCTTTCTCTACAAAGCAGCAAGTCAAATATACATGAAGCAAAATCTTATGAATCTTATTGAATCTTTCCCCCCCCCTTTTCTGATAAAAGGTCATCGACCTGAAACTTTAACTCTGTTGCTGTCCGTAGATTTTTCCAGCATTTTTTGTCTTTATTTCAAAGTTCCAGTATCTGTCACGTTTTGCTGATGAATTTACTGTCACCGTGTACGATGCAACGTACAGAACATGTTAACCAGTCATAGCCATCAGTGTTGACTTTTGCAGTATTATAAATAGCTAATGGGATATTCTACTGTCAAAGTAACAATATTGCACAATGCCGTTAAGATAAAACTTGTACCCCCCCGGTATGTTTAATTATTACAGTGGGATCCATGTAGGGCGCACAAAAACTAACACCACCCTTAATATTAATTGCTTATTATTGCTGCTCTTAATATTAATAACCTATGCTGCACATATCAGATATTATTTGTAACTCGATGTCAGCAATGGGTGTAACATTTTACTAGGACCTTTCTGTGATTCTTTGGTGAATTGGTCATGAACCTTGAAATGGGGAGAAAGTAACATGCATGTTTGAGGGCTTGGATTTCGGGAGGGTTCCAGGAATAAGGGAGCTGGAAACAGGAGAAGCACCGGGGCCATGATTCCTCTCCCTGGCCTTGTCTCCATTCCCCAATCTCCACTCTCAGTCCCCGATCCCCAGTCTTCAGGCCCTATTCTCCAATCTCCAGTACCCTGTGCCCAGCCTCCAGTCTGCCATTCCTTTCTCTAGTCCCCAGTCCCAAGTCCCTATTCTCCACTGTCTAGTACCCTTAGCCCAGTTGCCAATCTTCAACCCTAGTCTTTGTTCTCCAGTCTCCAGTTTCTAGAACCAATCCGCAAGCAATTTTACAGTTTCAGGATTTATCATCATTTCCTAAGGGCTAAAATTTTGATTCATTCTCAATTCCAGGTGAATATATTGACAATAGTTTGCAAGTGCAATTGAGTATTCACAAAGTCCAAAATGTCCAGAATAAAAGAGTTACAGGCAGAACATAAAACCATGGTATAAAAAATATTTTCACTGTGAATTTGCACAGTGGGTGCAGTTTGCTTTGAGTGCTGACTCAGTCACAGAAAGTTTGTTCGGCAGCAGAATCTGTGACTTCTATTTCGAAACGTTCTTCCTTCTGGGTTTTCCAAGTGTCTCTGGTCAGGGGGTGAAATGGGCCACAGTCACATACAGGTAATAGGCTACACCAGCCGCTAGCAGGATCAGGGAGAACAAGGTGGCAGCGATATTCAACCCCCTGGCAGTAGAAGCCAATTTTCTTGCTTTCCGCATGTTGTTAGCAACTTTGTAATCCCGAGCCTGGAAAGGACAAATGGAGAGGTTATGTGCTGTGAGAGATGATTTGCAAAACAAACGTAATACTTAGAAATTGTTAAAATATCATCTGTCATTTGAAAATTCCAAGGAACATAGAGGAACAAGTGGAAAGGAGCCTCCTTATGCCGATTATAATTACTCCTGTGTGAAGCAACGTGTAACATTTTGCTTCCTGCAAAGCCGCAATATAAAAGTCATTGCTGCCATTGGAGATGTTGTCACATTGATGGGTACAACAGAGGCTTAAACCCCTGATGGCAAACACTGAATGGTCAGAGAGTTTTTCAAGGACTTCGAAAAAAGGGATGAATAAACTGAGTGTGAAATTTCTGGGCCTGGTCTCCTTTTCTTTCTGTAGGGTTACTTTGATTCTCCTATTTCACATCAGTGTTCAGAGAAAAGTCCAACTCTCTGGAGTTTTTAGACAGTCAGTCAAAAATTTATGCCTCTACTAAATTGTGGGCGGCACGGTGGAAACAGTGGTTAGCACTGCTGCCTCACAGCGCCAGGGACCCAGGTTCAATTCCAGCCTCGGGTCACTGTCTGTGTGGAGTTTACACATTCTCCCCAGTGTCTGCGTGGGTTTCCTCCGGGTGCTCCGGTTTCCTCCCCCAGTCCAAAGATGTGCGGGTTAGGTTGATTGGCCATGCTAAATTGACCCTAGTGTCAGGGGATTAGCAGGGTAAATATGTGGGGTTACAGGAATGGGATCTGGGTGGGATTGTGGTCGGTGCAGACTCAATGGGCCGAATGGCCTCCTTCTGCATTGCAGGGATTCTATGATCTATAACATCACTTAAAACAGATGATATGCTCATTATCACATTCCATTTTTGGAAACTTGTGGTGTACAAATTGGTTGTCATGCTCCTCACATTACAACAGTGACTACAATTTATAAAATTGTTTGACTGGCTGTAAAATATTCTGTGACTTCCTGAGGTTGTGAAAAACACTGCAGAATGTAATCAGTGCAGCCTTGACAGCGACACACTCACCCTGGGTAAAGATTAAATACTTCATTATTTCCCAGCTGTATCTTTTTTTTCCTATTAAAATTTATTCTTGAAATGGATATGTCACCGAAAGACCAGCATGTATTGCCCCCTCCTAATTGCCCTTGAGAAGCTGGTGGTAAGCTGCCTTCTTGAACCGCTGCAGTTCATGTGGTGTAGGTACATCTATAGTAGGAAGGGTGTTCCTGGATTTTGGCCCAGTGATGATATTACCAAGTGATAGAGACAGAAACAGTCTTGCTGTGTCCCTTCCTTGTACTCACTTGGAATGCACAATGGAAAATTCCACTGTGTGTATGATTTCCAAGCGCTTGCATTCAGAAAGCAGCTTGACTGCAGGAAACATCCAAGGAGGTAGAGAGGGAGAGAGCGGGAGAGAGAGCGTGAAAAAGAGTGCGAGAAAGAAAGAGGGAAATGAAGAAAGAAAAAGAGTGAGAGAAAAAAGAGGGAGATAAAGAAAGAGAGAGAAAAATGAAGAAAGAGAGAAATGAAGAAAGGAAGAAAGAAAGAAGATGAGAGAGAAAGGGAGAGAAAAAAAGAGAGAGAGGAAGGGTGAGAGGCAGGGAATTTATTTGGACCACATAATAGCCTCGGGACATCGCAAAATGTTTAAGATTAATGATGACAGTATTGCTTTGCTGTTTATTTAGTTGCAGGAGATTGGAACTGTTTGTTACAGGGACACAATGGATGGATTGTGAGTGGTGCTACAACATTGGAGCTGAATGCACCTGTGGGTGAAGAAACAGAAGGGAAGTTTGTAAATGAGAAAACCAGGCAGGTGGCAGCTTGAAATTGAGGTTGTCAATGACTTGGGGGAATAGTTTTTTTCATGGGACCTATGCAAAAGAGTTAGAATGGGATAGTGTGGCAGTGTGGATGAGTAGCGATGCAAGTTTTACAAATAAATTTGTCGATTATCAAGATCGCAGGGTGTGGACCAAGGAGAGTATCCAAGTATTGCTGACAATGCAAGCAGCTGAGATATGAGAAAACATTGCAACGAGAGCAGTGAAGGAATGAAAGGTTATCTGGTAGAGGGATAAATGATTAACGAGAAAAGAGGAAATGCACAAAATGACTTGAAAGTAAAATGTGCAAAAGAGACAGGGATTCCTGCTAATATGAGGCAAATTCAGAAGAGATTTTCTCAGGGAAATTTTCTTCACAAAGTGATCAGTGCCAGGAACACTTGAACAAAACTCCTGGAATCATTAAAGAAAAATTAAATGCAGCAATGGGGGAGCCTCAGGGATCTTCTAAGAATGAACAAATGAAATTCCTTCCAACAGCACTTTGCACCGTCTCAGGACCTCCCAAAGTGCTTAAGAACCAATGAGGGAGTTTTGAAATATAGTCACTGTTACAAAGCAGGAAATACAGCACTCAAATTGCAAACAGCAAGCAACCTCAAACAATAGCCTGAAAACAAGCAGCTAATCTGTTTGACAGGTGTTAATTGAGGGACAAAGGTAAAAACTCCCTTGCTCTTCTTCAAAATGGTGCCATGGATCTTTTACAGCACCTAAGGGTGCAGACAGGACTCAAATTAAACTCTTGTCTGATAGGCAGATCCTTTGATATTCCCTCACTACTGTCCCCCAACAGTACAATGTCCCTCAGTATTGATCCCACCGACAGTGCAATGCTCCCTCATTACATGCTGTCCAACAGTGCACCACTCCTTCACTACTGACCATCCAACAGTGTAGTATCCAGTCCTTTGACAGTGCCGCACTTGCTAAGTACCGTTCCTCTAACTACATAGCACTTTATCAGTACTGCCCCTACAACAGTGCTGCTCTTGCTGGCCCTCCAAAAATACAGTACTCCCTCAGGACAATTTCTATAACAGTACCTCGGTCTATCTGTACAGTCCCTCTGAAAGTGCAGCACTTCCTCAGCACTGCCCCTCTGACAATGCATTACTCCCTCAGTGCTTTTCTTGCAACAAACAGCGCTCTCTCAGTACTGCCCAACCAACAATGCAGCATTTCCTCAGTAGTACACCTCTAATAATGCAGCACTTCCTCCATTCTCGCCCTGCAACAATGAAGCACTTCCCCTCTGACACTGAATCATTCCCTCACTACTGTCCCTCCATCAATGAAATGCAAACCTCCTTCAGTACTTGCCCTCCGAAAGTGCAGTGTTCCCTCAGCATTGTCCATCCAACAGTGCAGCACTGACATAGTCCTGTCCCTGTGAAAATGCAGTGCTTCCTCAGTCCTGAGAACAAGAGCACCATGTGTTCATGGTGTTGCAGTTTCTCGTAAAGATTCGTATATCATTAGACAATTCCATAGCTTTAGCCTCAGATTGTGTTGACCCAGGATCCAGTTTTAAATGACCACTTTCAATCACAGGATGCAAAGGGGTGAAAAAAAGGATCCTTTGTTTCACTTATTCGTGTCACATATAGGCGTACATTAACACTGCAATGAAGTTACTGTGAAAATCCTGATAAGACATTGACAGGTATCACTTCCTGCAGTGTAGGATTTTGACCATTGACCATTTATTGCAGGCAGAAGTACAACAGAAGGACAACTTACTCTGATTGAGAAGGTAAGTGCGAGGAATCCAAGACAGCAGGCATTCAAGTAGAAGGCATTGAACAGGGACCAGATGATGTGGTCGTGTGGAGGTCGGGACTGTGGACGAGGATGGGGTTGACCAGGAACTTTCATGTTCACGACGGTGCTATTGGATGGTTCAGGCTGGTTGGGCCCCATTGCCTCCTCGACTTTGGGCTGCAATGCCAAGTCCCCAGTCTCCATCTGAAGCTGTTAATCCGGAGCCGCAGAGTGAAGAAGAAACTCTGATTTGAACTGATCCATTTATATAAACCATGTTAAGGAGGAGTTCCATGATTCCATGCTTTAGTCTCTTCAAAAGTGGCACTTAGTTAGCAGCTGCTGTACATAATGTGGACTTACTATTATTGGAAAGAGACAAATATATGTTCTCTTGGGTAACTAAAAACATCTGCAGATTGCCTAGATGTGGATAATGATCTATGTGTGTATCAAAGCAATTCCTAATGACTAACGTTATGACATGGAACTTATCAGCAGCTTCTAATTTTGTAGATTTACGGCCACAGTCACTGCTGAACTGCATCGGTTAGTGTAGATTGAAGGAAGAACAGTAATACTCCGCTATTGTCTCATTCAGGTGTCTCACTTCGGATTTTCAATTATTTTCCACAAACAGGTTTGCAAAAGCTTTATTTTTCACACAATGTGGAATTTCGCGAGCTTTAAAAATAGATACTCAGTTGAAAGGGGTCGATACAGTGAACAGAAACTATTTTTCACAGACTTTAGACAAATTCTTAGCTTATTTGTGTATTCAGAGAGACTGAAACTCCTTTGACTTTGGTCTTTGAGAAACAGGAGGGGAACCTGGTCCTCATGTCTTCGACTGCACCTTCCAAACTTGGCGACTACTACAACCGAGAAGTAGGATACATCAGAACACCACCACCTCAGGTTCCCCTCAAGTCACACACCATCCTGACTTGGGACTATATTGCCATCATTCCTTCACTGTCACTGGGTCGAAGTCCTGGAACTCTCTCTCCAACAATATTGTAAGTGTATCTGCACAACATGGATTGCAACAGTTCAAGAAGATAGTGCACCACCAACTTCTCAGGGGCAATTAGGAATGGGCAATAAGTGTTGGCTTTGCCAGTGATGCCTTCATCTGAATAAAAAGAAGAGGCATTATGTTATGCGGAGAGATTGAGCAGACTAAGCCGATATTTAGAACAAAGAATAAAGAACATAGAACAATACAGCACAGAAACAGGCCCTTCGGCCCTCCAAGCCTGCGCCGCTCATGTGCCCAACTAGACCATTTGTTTGTATCCCTCTATTCCCAGACTGTTCATGTGGCTATCTAGATAAGTCTTAAACGATCCCAGCGTGTCCGCCTCAATTACCTTGGCAGTGCACTCCAGGCCCCCACCACCCTCTGTGTAAAATACGTCCCCCTGACATCTGTGCTGAACCTTGCCCCCCTCACCTTGAACCCGTGAGCCCTTGTGTTCATCACCTCCGACCTGGAAAAAGCTTCCCACTGTTCACCCTATCTATGCCCTTCATAATTTTATACACCTCTATCAGGTCGCCCCTCATCCTCCGTCTTTCCAGGGAGAACAACCCCAGTTTACCCAATCTCTCCTCATAGCTAAGGCCCTCCATACCAGGCAACATCCTGGTAAACCTTTTCTGTACTCTCCCCAAAGCCTCCACGTCCTTCTGGTAGTGTGGTGACCAGAACTGGACGCAGTATTCCAAATGTGGCCTAACCAACGTTCTATACAGCTGCAACATCATATTCCAACTTTTATATTCTATGCCCCGTCCAATAAAGGCAAGCATGCCATATGCCTTCTTCATCACCCTCTCCACCTGTGCTGCCACCTTTAAGGATCTGTGGACTTGTACACCCAGGTCCCTCTGTGTGTCTATACTCCTGATGGTTCTGCCATTTATTGTATAGCTCCCCCTTACATTAGATCTACCAAAATGCATCACTTCGCATTTATCTGGATTAAATTCCATCTGCCATTTCTCCGCCCAATGTTCCAGCCTATCTATATCCTGCTTTATTCTCTGACAATGTTCATCACTATCCGCAACTCCAGCAACCTTTGTGTCATCCAAACATACTGATCACACCAGCTACATTTTCCTCCAAATCATTTATATATATCACAAACAGCAGAGGTCCCAGTACAGAGCCCTGCGGGACACCACTAGTCACAGACCTCCAACCGGAAAAAGACGCCTCCACTGTTACCCTCTGTCTTCTATGGCTAAGCCAGTTCTCCACCCATATAGCTAGCTCACCTTTTATCCCCTGAGATTTAACCTTTTGCACCAGCCTGCCATGAGGGACCTTGTCAAACGCTTTACTAAAATCCATATAGATGACATCCGTGGCCCTTCCCTCGTCAATCGTTTTTGTCACCTCCTTAGAAAACTCAACCAAATTTGTGAGGCATGACCTCCCTCGTACAAAACCATGCTGTCTATCACTAATGAGATTATTCAGTTCCAAATGCGCATATATCCTATCTCTAAGAATCTTCTCCAACAATTTCCCTACCACGGACATCAAGCTCACCGGCCTATAATTACCCGGGTTATCCTTGCTACCCTTTTTAAATAACGGGACCACATTTGCTATCCTCCAATCCTCTGGGACCTCACCTGTGTCCAGTGAAGAGACAAAGATTTCTGTTTGAGCAATTTCATCTCTTGCCTCCCTGAGGAGTCTAGGATAGATGCCATCCGGCCCTGGAGATTTGTCTGTCTTAATGTTTCCTAAAAAACCTAACACTTCCTCCCTTGTACTTGAGATTTTTTCTGACGGGTCAACACATCTCTGAGACACTACCAGTCAACATGTCCCTCTCCTTTGTGAATACTGATGCAAAGTATTCGTTTAGATTCACTCCTACTTCCTTTGGTTCTAAGCATAATTCCCTTCCTTTATCCCTGAGAGGTCCGATTCTTTCCCTAACAACCCTCTTGTTCCTAACGTATGTATAAAATGCCTGAGGATTCTCCTTAATCCTGTCTGACAAGAACATTTCGTGACCCTTTTTGCCCTTCTAACTCCCTATTTGAGTTCTTTTCTACTTTCTCTGTATTCCTCCAGTGCTCCAACTGTTTTTAGCTGCCTGGACCTCATGTACGCCTCTTTTTTCTTTTCGATTGGACCCCATGTATGCCTCATTTTTCTTTTTGATTTCCTGGAGTTTAGAAGAACGAGAGGTGATCTCATTGGATTGTGTATGATTGTTCGAGTGCTTAATAGGGTATGGAGGTCATTTTAGTTCAGTTGGCTGGACAACTGATTAGTGATGCAGAGTGATGGCAACAGCATGGGTTCAATTCCTGTACCGGTTGAGGTTGTCCATGAAGGTTGTTCTTGTCAACCTTGCCCCTCACCTGAAGTGTGGTGAGTCTCAAGTTAAGTTACCACCAGTCAGCTCTCCCCCTCAAAGGGGAGAGCAGTCTATGGTTGTCTGGGACTATGGCAACTTTACTGATAGGGTATATGCTGAGAGGCTGTTTTCTGCTTTCCGAGAAGTCTAGAACCTGGTCTAAAATAAAGTCTAGAATAGTCCCACAAAAATGACTGAAATAAGGAAAATATTTTCAGTCAGATGGTTGTGAATCTTTGGAATTCTCTATCCCCAGGGAGCTGTGGATTCTTAATCATTGAGAATATTGAACTTAGAAATGAATAGAGATTTTCATGCTAAGGGAATGAAGAGGTGGAAGGATAAGGTGGGGAAGCATGGCTGAGGTAGAAGATCAGCAATGACTTTGAATGGTGGAGCAGGCTCCCAGAAGGAAAATCAGCTGCAACCAGTCAAAGACTGTAGCTGTGTTTAACTGGCCTCTAACTAAAATAATCAGCATGCATGTGGAGTAACCGGAATACCTGAGAAATCCAACCGGATATCACTCTTTGTCAGCCTACCTTGGCTGTGGCTTACTTGGCTGACGTCTTCACACAGTTGCTCTCTGTTTGATGCTGTGCATTCTTTATCTCACACATTTCTGATCCGACTAGTGCTGACTTGGGACCAAATTGCCATCATTCCTTCACTGTCACTGAGTCGAAGTCCTGGAATTCCCTCTCCAACAATATTGTAGGTGTATCTGCACCACATGGATTGCAACACATTCATGTGTGTTATCAAAAGGGCAGAGTTTGTAAACCCTTGCCCACATGCTGGTTATTGAATTTTGCCAGACAGTTCTGTGGCATCAGATTGCACAGTCTCATTCCTGAGCCTCCACCTGAGGTGACAAACCATCCTGTATTTTAGATCAATTGCACCTTCTTAAACTCCACCTATCTCCACGGGGTTCACTGAATCCTTTTCAACTAATTTAGCCCCAACTCCCAAACCAAAACCTCTCTCTGGACTGCGCCTCTTTGCAAACGGTATAGATATCACATCTCCAAGCTCTCCCGCTAACTAAGCCCACCTGCTGTTATATGGCTCCATCTCTTCTATCCTGATTCCATTATTTAAACAGGAATAATCGTCTGAACCGCCATTTTCTTTTAGGTGTTCTGGAAATTTCTAAAGCCCAGCAATTAGTGGCACAGCGGTTAGCACTGTTGCCTCACAGTGCCACGGACCCACGTTTGATTCCCGGTTTGGGTCACTGTCTGTGTGGAGTCTGCACATTCTCCCCGTGTCTGTGTGGGTTTTCTTTGGGCGCTCCGGTTTCCTCCCACAATCTGAAAGACGTGCTGGTTAGGTGCATTGACTCAAACAGGCGCCGGAGTGTGGCGACTCGGGGAATTTCACAATAACTTCATTGCAGTGTTAATGTAAGCCTTACTTGTGACTAATAAATAAACTTTTTAAACTTTAATTAATTACCTTACCTTCACAACGTTAAACTTCCCAGAAATAAATAGTAATTCTAAAATGTTAAAATGAGTCATGAACCGGATAATTATTACACTGTTTAGAATGGCACAGTCTTCACATGCTTTCATTTTAGTCCTCGAAGACTATTTAGTCTCTTCCCATTCCTATTTCCCTACGTTCTTCCTTCCAGGCAATGGATATTGACTCCTTTCTCCTTTCAACCCCTTGTAGAAACAACTCCAGTCTTGTTCAGAAGCAGGGGCTGGTGTGTGGGGTCTAGTCTGAAGTCAAGCAGGTAATAGTACTTCAGCTCTTTCAGTCAAAGAATCACCACAGCCATTCATGAGCAAAACCTCTTCCAAAGCTCTAACACTGCATTACGACAAAGAACCTCAAAGCAGCTCATTAAGGTCTGATAATACTCCCTAATTTCCCATGCGTCTACCAGAAGCAACCAGTCAGAAGGCTCAATTTTCACTACTGCTGTGGTCTTGCATGCAAATGAGAAGACAAGAGGTTCAGGACCAATCCATGGTTTTAGATGATCCCTGGATTATCTTCTTATCTAACAGATGGTGATCTCAGTGATGCACCGTCATTAGTAAAGGATTAGTGATGAATTGTATAATAGGGCAGTTACTAAGGTTTTCATACCTCCTACTCATAACACGATAGAGTTTTGCTGTGGCAGAAACAGCACTTACATAGTTGAACATCTCTGATTATTGATTTCTATGCTTGCAAATGAGGAATGGTCACTTGAGCAAGATACCGATGGTTGCTGAACTGTAGAATTGCACCTTCAGAAGGAAATGTTTCCAGTGGGATTCTGTAGGGGTCAGTACTGGGTCCCTTGCTGGCTGTGTTATGTATCAACGATGTAGTCGTAAATGCAAAAGGGACATGATTAAGAAGTTTGCCAATGATATCTAAACTGGAGAGTGGTTTATGAGACTAAAAGGCTGTTTCAAGTGTGGTTCCACAGAGTTCGGTGCTGTGTCCCTTGTTTTCTGTGGTGTTAAATCAACAATTTAGATTCAAATTTAGGTGGGATGATTAATTGAATTGAAGTAATTGAATTAATTAAATGATTAATTGAAACTCACAGAATACTGAGAGGCCTAAATATCCATGGAGCGGATATTTCCACTAGTGGGAGAGGCTAGAACACGAGGGCACAACCTCAAGTGAAGGGACGCTCATTTAAAACTGAGATGAGGAGGAATTTCTTTAACCAGAGGGTGGTGAATTTGTGGAACTCATTGCCTCAGAAGGCTGTGGAGGCCAAGTCATTGTGTGTCTTTAAGAGAGAAATAGATAGGTTCTTGATCAAGGAGAGAATCAAGGGTATGGGAAGAAGGCAGGAGAATGGAGATGAGAAAAATATCAGCCATGATTGAATGGCGGAGCAGACTCGATGGGCTGAATAGCCTAATTCTGCTTCTTTGTCTTATGGTCTTAAGATGTTTTCAGATGATAAGTGTGTGGTTGATAGTGAGGACAGATGCTGAAGACTATGGGAAGATATCAATGGACTGTTCAAGTGGGCAGAAAAGTGATCATGGAACTCAATCAGCAGAAATGTGAGGTAAGATATTTGGGGAGAACAAACAAGACATGGAAATAAACAATACATGTAGGATAGTTCATCAGACCGATACCTGGAATGAATGGGTTGTCTTATGAGGATAGGTTGGACAGGTTGGGTTTGTTTCCACTGGAGTTTAGAAGAGTGAAGGGTGACTTGATTGAAGTGTATAAGATCCTGAATGGTCTTGACAAGGTGCTCATGGAAAGGTTGTTTCCTTTTGTGTGTAGGTCCAGAATCAGGAGGCACTGTTTCAAAATTAGAGGTTGCCCTTTTAGGACAGAGATGAGGAGAATTATTTTCTCTCCGAGGGTTGTGTGACTTTGGAACTCTCTGCCTCAGAAGGCGGTGGAGGTGGGCTCATTGAATATTTTTAAGGCAGAGGTAGATAGATTCTTGTTAGGCAAGGAAATCAAAGGTTATTGGGGGTGGATGGGAATGCAGAATCAGAAATATAAATGGATCAGTCATGGGCCAGAATTGTCCGACCTCGCCAGCGGCTGGGATTATCCAGTCGTGCTGCTGGGAACAGAGTTTTGGATGAGTGCCAAATTCTCCATTCTCGCTGGCAGAGGTAGAGGGGCATGTAAGATCAGAGAATTCCAGTCTTGATCTTAATGAATGGAGAAGCAGGGTCAAGGGGCCAAATGACCTAGTTCTGATCCTATTTCATTGTGTGCATTGATAGGTGTAGAGGATCAGAGGGACCTTAGTGTGTGCTACCTGAAGGATAGGTCGATAAGGTGGGATCAGAAGGCTTATGGGATGCTTTCCGATATTAGTTGAATTAGTTGAAATTAGTGCAATAAAGTTATGTTTGAATACAGCACACTAGTTAGACCGCAGCTTGAGTACAGCATACAGGAAGAATATGATCGCACCAGAGAGTCTACAGAGAAGATTTACCAGGATGTGGCAAGAAATTAAGAATTTTAACTTGGAGGAAAGATTGGATAGATGGAATTGTGTTCTTCGGCTAAGGGGAGATTTAATTGAACTAATAAATGGGCGGTACGGTGGCACAGTGGTTATTACTGCTGCCTCACAGCGCCCAGGACCCAGGCTCAATTCCGGCCTCGGGTCACTGTCTTTGTGGAGTTTGCACATTTTATGATAAAATTACAAGGGGCCTTGATTGAATGTATAGGGAGGATTACTTCCCTTTGCAGAGAGGTCAATAACCACGGAGCATAGGTTTAAAGTAATTTGTAACAAGATTAAAGGGAAATTGAGGGGGACATTTTTCATGGTGAGGGCCTGGAATTCTCTGACTGAAAGGCTGGTGGTGCTTCATCGCAACTAAAACCTTACAGATTTTAGTTCTGTAAAACTAACCTTACAGATGGTAGAAAGTGGCTCCTGCTCTGACCAAGTCCCCAAGGAACTACAAATTGTTGTGAATGTGGCCCAGTCCATCACGCAAACCAGTCTCCCATCCATTGACTCAATCAATCATGACACCTCAGAAGAATAGCCAGTATAATTAAGGACCCTATGCACCCCGGACATACTCTCTTCCACTTTCTTCCATTGGGAAAAAGATACAAAAGTCTGAGAACACGTACCAACCGATTCAAGAACAGCTTCTTCCCAACTCCATCAGACTGCCACCAGGGTGGCACGGTGACACAATGGTTAGCACTGCTACCTCACAATACTAGGAATCCCAGTTAGATTCCCGGCTTGGTTCACTGTCTATGTGGAGTCTGCACGGTCTCCCCATGTCTGCGTGGGTTTCCTCCAGGTGCTCCAGTTTTCTTCCACTGTCCAAAAGACGTGCTGGTTAGATGCAATGGCCATTCTAAGTTCTCCCTCAGTGTACCCGAACAGGTTCCGGAGTGTGGCGACTGGGGGATTTTCACAGTAACTTCATTGCAGTGTTAATATAAGCCTACTTGTGACACTAATAAATAAACTTTAAACTTTTGAATGGACCTATCATATATTAAGCTGATCTTTCTCTTCACCCTATCTGTAACTGCAAGACTATATTCTGCACCCTATCCTTTCCTTGTCCTCTATGTGCTCTATGAACAGTATGTTTTGCCTGTATAACGTGCAAGAAACAATACTTTTCACTGTATTCCAATACATGTGTCAATAATAAATCAATTCAAATCAAAGTGGGATTGGGCTGGATAGCTCTTTTCAGGCTGACACAGGCACAATGAACAAAATGGCTTCCCTCTATCCCTCCTATGTTTCTATTAACGAAACATCATCCTATGTGCAAAGAACAATAATAAGTAGCAAGAATAGATCAAAAAACCTACGGGTTATTGAAACTTGAGCAATGGTCTATAATTCACTAGGATTCAGTCATAGAAATGAAATAACAGAAGACACTCCTCTGGTCCACTTTAATCCAGGCCAATAATGATTAGAAATTATCTTTTCTTTGAGAGTCATTTTATGTCTAGAAATCCTTAATGAGGCGCAGTCTCTGTTTTATTGAAAGAAGGTTTTTTTCTAAGAACTCATCTGAGGGTTAATTGATGTGGCATTAGTGAACCACACCAAGGGGTGGCTGCTTATAGTGAGCCTCTTGCAAAAACTGAAGGGAGAGGAAGGAAAGCCACGATGAATGGTTGCATTTTTCTGAGTGAAGTCAGATTACTGAAGTGGTTATGTTCTCCTGCACGGGAATATTTTGCATCAAGTGTAATTTTGGTATCCACTTTTATCCTTTCCTCGAAAAAAATCCGTGTTTTGCCAATGAAAAATGTGAGACTGCTTTATTCTAAGCGCCATTTACTTGTTTCAAGGTTGATAACTGGAATTGGGGAAATTAATGTTCCCCGGATCAGGGAGTCGGTGACAAGAAGTCATGAATTTGGAGACAACATCTGCATATAAAAGCTTGTTGGAGCCCCAAAGGTTTTGCCACGGCAAATGGTTGAAGTAAAGACCATTGCATTTCGCGAGGGAAAACTGGATAAATGTTTCAATTAGGGGATGGTAAAGGATTGAGAAGAGAAAGCAGGGATAGGGGAACCAATCGGGGATTGTTCTAGCACAGAGCTGGTTTGGAAATGATGGGCCGAAAGCTCTCCATCCATTCTGGAATATTTACAATACACAGAATAGCCCTTGTACAAGCTACTGTAAAGGCAAAACACCTATGTCGGAAATTCTAAATTAAAAAAACCTGAAAATCCTGGACATACTCAGCAGGTTGCACAAGGTTAAATCTCACGGGATCCAGGGTGAGGCATCTAAATGGATACAAAATTGGCTTCTTGACAGAAGCCAGAGGGTGGTTGCAGAGAATTGTTTTTCAAACTGGAGGCCTGTGACCCGCAGTGTGCCTCAGGGATCAGTGCTGGGCCCACTGTTATTTGTCATTTATATTAATGATTTGGATGAGAATATAGGAGGCATGGTTAGTAAGTTTGCAGATGACACTAAGATTGGTGGCATAGTGGACAGTGAAGAAAGTTATCTCTAATTGCAACGGGATCTTGATCAATTGGGCCAGTGGGCTGACGAATGGCAGATGGAGTTTAATTTAGACAAATGCGAGGTGATGTATTTTGGTAGATTGAACCAGGGCAGGACTTACTCAGTTAATGGTAGAGCGTTGGGGAGAGTTACAGAACAAAGAGATCTAGGAGTACATGTTCATAGTTCCTTGAAAATGGAGTCACAGGTGGACAGAGTGGTGAAGAAGGCATTTGGCATGCTTGGTTTCATCGGTCAGAACATTGAACACAGGAGTTGGAATGTCTTGTTGAAGTTGTACAAGACATTGGTAAGGCCACACTTGGAATACTGTGTGCAATTCTGGTCACCCTATTATAGAAAGGATATTTTTAAACTAGAAAGAGTGCAGAAAAGATTTACCAAAATGCTACCGGGACTTGTTGGATTGAGAGGCTGGATAGACCGGGACTTTTTTCTCTGGAGCGTAGGAGGCTGAGGGGTGATCTTATAGAGGTCTATAAAATAATGAGGGGCACAGATCAGCTAGATAGTCAATATCTTTTCCCAAAGGTAGGGGAGTCCAAAACTAGAGGGCATAGGTTTAAGGTGAGAGGGGAGAGATACAAAAGTGTCCAGAGGGGCAATTTTTTCACACAGAGGGTGGCGAGTGTCTGGAACAAGCTGCCAGAGGTAGTAATAGAGGCGGGTACAATTTTGTCTTTTAAAAAGTATTTAGATAGTTACATGGGTACGATGGGTATAGAGGGATATGGGCCAAATGCGGGCAATTGGGATTAGCTTTGGGGTTTTAAAAAAAAAAGGGCGGCATGGACAAGTTGGACCAAAGGGCCTGTTTCTATGCTGTAAACCTCTATGACTCTAGGTCATGTAGCCTCCCGAGTCCCAGCCTTCTCTCAAAATCCTGAAGATCCCCCAGGATCACAGCAGGGTTATGGGAGGGAAATTCCAGCTGTTGATAATAGGGCTAGTGTTTTGTCAGAGGTCCTCTCTCTCCAACCAATTTAATTGCCACACCACCTCTACATCTACTAAAATAAGTCAATATTTTTTCTTTATTTGAATCCACTAGAGCAACAGGCTTTAACCTGCATCCTCCATTGTTAACCTCATACAGCTGAACATATGCTCCAGTGCTATTCTTCCCTCACCTCCAACCTTTACTTAAAGTAATGGTGGACAACTTGCAGCTCAGGGGCCACATAAAGTTTTAAAGTTTAAAGTGTATTTTTAAGTGTCACAAGTAGGCTTACATTAACACTGCAATGAAGTTACTGTGAAAATCCCCTAGTCACCACTCTCCGGCGTCTGTTCGGGTACACTGAGGGAGAATTTAGCATGGTCAATGCACCGAACCAGCGCGTCTTTCGGACTGTTGGGAGGAAACTGGAGCACCCGGAGGAAACCCATGCAGACATGGGGAGAACGTGCAGACTCCGTACAGACAGTGACCCAAGCTGGGAACCGAACCGGGGCCCTGGCTCTGTGAGGCAGCAATGCTAACCACTGTGCCACCCTAGAGAGGGGGAGAAGAGAGAGAGGGGGGATAAGAGAGAGAGAGAGAAAGAGAGAGAGGGGAGAAGAGAGAGAGAGGGGGGGATAAGAGAGAGAGAGAGAAAGAGAGAGAGGGGAGAAGAGAGAGAGAGAGCGAGGGGGAGAGGAGAGAGAGGGGGAGAAGAGAGAGAGGGGGGATAAGAGAGAGAGAGAGAAAGAGAGAGAGGGGAGAAGAGAGAGAGAGGGGGGGATAAGAGAGAAAGAGAGAAAGAGAGAGAGGGGAGAAGAGAGAGAGAGCGAGGGGGAGAGGAGAGAGAGGGGGTGAAGAGAGAGAGAGGTGGGGAGAAGCAAGAGAGAGGGGAAGAGGGGAAGAAGAGAGAGAGGGGGAGAAGAGAGAGAAAGGTGGGGAGAAAAGAGAGGGGAGGAGAGAATGGGGGGGGAGCGCGAGAAGAGAGAGATTTGATTTGGATTTGGATTGTTTGTGGTCTGCAGAGGAGCAAGGACCACTGGCCTCAAAGAAAGCTATGCTGAGAGATCCAGTGATCGTCCTAGCTGGATTTTACATGGCCTTGCCATGCAGTGGGATGTAGCGTAGATTAATGGGGAGTTCAGGACTGCCAGCAAGTTGTCCAAGCAGCCAATCACATCAAACAATTCTCACAGACAACCAATCAGGAAATGAAAGGTACTAAAATCAAATTTCTTTATTTAAAAAAAAGTTACTGAATGCAAAATAAAGCTTGCATCATTGACATGGGGTGACAGTGGAAGGTGAAGTAACATGCAAAACGCTCTTTCAAAATTATGATTTTAAAAATGTAGTTTCAAAACATAGTAATCATAACGAGGACATTTATCGACACTCCACAATTATAAAATTCTGGTTTTCAACATTCATTATTTTTTGCATTGCCATTAAAAATCCAGTTACACCCGACTGGTTGCTGGTTTGGCAGGAGAGTGGGAGGAGAAGGGGGAGGGGGAGTACACAGCACAGCCTGTGATGGAGCAGCGAATGACAGGAGTGGAACTTCAGGATTCCTGCGTTAAATGTCAATGAATCAAATAGTGAAGTTACAGTCAGTTTCAGAGGGATGTGGATGGCGATTGTTGACAGTCTACCATCAAACCTCCCAGCAAAATCCAGACCATTGCATCTAGTTTAAAATTTTATCTTCTGCATTTTCACTTCATTTTCATTTCGTGAATGTGTGGTAATCAGACATATACCCAAAGATAAAGAACCTACAGCGTTAAGACTAGGATGTGGACGTATGTTCCCTATTAATTTCTCTTTGGTAAGTGTGGCCTATCTATTGCATTGCCTGTTCCTTTTAAGGTTTCCAAATGGCCACGCACACACACACACATCTTAAGGGTTTAGTATTATGGGTTGGTATCTGGGGTTAGTATTGTGAGGAGTGAGTAAACATTAGGGTTAATGTGTTAGTTTAGGTTTTGTATCAACTTTGGGATATCTGTGGCAGTTGCATTTAGGATAGGGGTTTAGGGTTAGGCATCATTTCACGCAGCAGATTTTGGGCACTTTGTTTTTAATTTTGGGTCTGAACAAGATATCTCCTCCTTTGTATTTGAGTAGAAGAAAGAAAAGAAGGAAATCAAATATTGTCACATGCATTAGCATACTGTGGAAAATATTGTTTCTTGTGCGTTGTGGAGACAAAGCATACCATTCATAGTGAAGGAAAGGAGAGAGTGCAGAATGTAGTGTTACAGTCATAGCTACGGTGTAGAGAAAGGTCAACTTAGTGCGAAGGAGAGCCATGAATTCTTGATGGGACCTTGTTTTTAAATGATTGTTTTAAAAACGCATTTTAACTGAAATGCTTTGGAACATGATGGCTGAACATCAGATGTGCATTTTTAGAGATGCCAGGTTGATTGCGGTAAATTGGAAAATAGCTTCTTTAATATGGTTAATATTTGGTAACAAACAAAGTCTGACGGCAGCAGGGAAGAAACTGTTCTTGGGTCGGTTGGATTGTGAGCTCAGACTTTTTTATCTTTTTCCTTTTGGAAGAAGGTGGAAGAGAGAATGTCCGGGGTACGTGGGGTCCTCAATTATGCTGGCTGCTTTTCCGAGGCAGCGGGAAGGGTAGACAGAGTCAATGGATGGGAGGCTTCTTTGCGTGATGGATTGGGCTACATTCACGATCTTTTGTAGTTCCTTGCGTTCTTGGTCAGATCAAGCTGTGATACATCCAGAAAGAATGCTTTCTATTGTGTATCTGTAAAGGTTGGTCAGAGTCATAGCTGACATGCCAAATTTCCTTAGTCTTCTGAGAAAGTAGAGGTGTCGGTGGGCTTTCTTAATTATAGTGTCGGCATGGGGGGAACCAGGATAGGTTTTTGGTGATCTGGACAACTAAAAACTTGAATCTCTCGACCATTTCTACTTCGTCCCCATTGATATAGACAGAGGCATGTCCTCCACTATGCTTCCTGAAGTCGATGGCTATCTCCTTCGATTTGTTGACATTGAGGGATGGATTATTGTCATCGCACCAGTTCACCAGATTCTCTATTTTATTCCTGTACTCTGTCTCATCATTGTTTGAGACCCGACCCACTATGTCATCAGCAAACTTGAAAATCAATGAGTGCCGTTTGGTAACTGGGTTTCTAAATTTGCAACCACTGGCTCTCACTCTCCTTTTGTTTAGTGATGTTGTCTGGTTCCTATTGGCTTCAAGCACCAGAATCTCCCATAGTGCATGAAATGCCTGACAAAGGCTTTGTCTTAATTTCCTTTATTAATTGCACTGATTTCCGCTGGTAATTCTGGACCTGAAAGAAAGGTCTGTTTGTCCTATATATATAAAACATGGCGTTGCAAGCATCAGATAGTGTAGATAACATTATATTGTTTACATGTCTATGTTTATTAAGGCTCCTGTTTTGTATCACTTGCTGAATTTTAAGTGTTTACACGCCATTGTGCAACTTTTTATGACTAATTAGCATTGCTGCGGCCCTGCTTCCTGGCTGCGGATCATCTAATTCCTTCGTGATACTTGACAGGCCTGAGCAATCATTTGGTGCATCTTCTCTCTCTCTTGGTGCAGTGAGAATGCTGGCAGATGTCTGGTTAAAGTCTTCAATCTTTGTGCATACGCAATGGAATCACACCAGCTGTGACTACACGAGCTGCTGGGAGGTGCGTTTAGGGTGGTGGCTTTTTCTGTGTAGAAATGTGTGTCAGTTGCTTTGAAAAATACTATAGCTGCTGGTTTATGATTGTCGATTTCATGTACTAATCTGAACACTGTGATATCCAGAAAATCAGTGTTTTCCTTGTGGAAATGTGGTGTTAAGTCTAACGGAAGCTGTTTCCCTGTTGTGAATGTTAGTTATTCTAATTCTGCTTTAGTGTGGCAGAGTTACTGTGTTCACCCCAGTCCAACGCTGGCATCTCCACATCATGAGTTACAGTTGGCAGGGCTGTGTTCAGCTTCACTTTTGCGCCCCACCCTGGCACCCGAAGGTCAAAGCCAAATTGATCAGAGCTTCTTCTCATGTTAAAATATACCTGCTTGAATAACCGCCTTTTCCGAACGGTTTACCTCTTCTGCGAATGCAAATTGGTAAATATTGCGAGTTCGATACTGCCAGAACAAGTAACACATTGCGTAGACCGCAAGTCGAGAAACAATGTTTTGCAATTAGAAAATATGTCATCTAGTTTTGCAAGCTGCTGACAACTGATAGACCCGCATTCCGGCATTGAGTGGGGGCTAGGAGAGTTCAAAAGTAATAAATGCAGCTTCTTCCAAAGAGACGCCATTCCCACTGCTCACTTACCCACAACACGTAAAAACTTGTTTACAAATGGGTATGGTGCCCATTTTCCTCATAATATAACCCAACTTTCAATTTTGCCAGCCGTACTATACACAGCATTATCAAATGCACAGCTGTGTATCACGATCCTTTCCCACATGCCCATATGAAAACACGTATTGTGGCTTGAAAATCAGAAATAAACTCGTTATACCTGAATGTAACTTTTGGAAGCTTAAGCAATCTGCACGTGATGCATCTGCTCATTTTCACAAATACACAACTAACAAATCAGACGATGCACCATCCGACTGAGCAACAATCAAAAATCATCTTTTATGGCTGCAAATTCCTTTAAAACGTAAGGGATTTCGGAGTCAATATAAAAAACAACACTTGGCTTTAATGGTCGGAAATGCAATTTCTACTGGTGAGGAGAAAGCGGACACCATGGTCTGGATGACTTTACCACACAACCAATATATCCATCAATCCCAATGTGTCTTGGAAGTTTCAGAGCAGCATCTATATCAAGACTCTGCACCAACCCTTCCCCAACTGCTTCCAGGGGGCAGTGCCCGGGATGGTGCGTGAGGGGAGGGGTGTGCTGGAGGGGGTTTTCTGGTAAACCATTGTGCACTGGGATGCCCTTTAAAGAAGGCTTTCAGCTGGGACTAAAGTATGGAACCAGCTTTTCAGGGGTGTGATGCTCCGTGGACTGTAACATGTACTTAGGCAAGGCATCCTGGGTGGAAGGGTCTTCATGGACAGTAGGAGATGAGGTAGGCAATGCACTGGTAGATTCGGTGAAGCTAAGTTCTGAATGCTGCTCAGCCACTATAAAAACATAGCTGGCTCCTCTAAATAGATAACAGAGATCTCATAAGGTGCATCTATCAATGGGATGTTTGGCTTTCTGGAGGGGCCATCTTAACAATGCTGTGAAAGATTGTTTGTCTATTGTTAGGGTGTCAGAGCAGGAAAACCAAAGTATGTTATGAAGCCCGACTGAAAAAGTAATAGAAAAAAATAGAAAAATTGTTGGGGTCTATCAGACCATTAGATATAGGAGCAGAACTAGGCCTTTCGGCCCATCAAATCTGTTCTGCCATTCAATCATGGCTGATAAGTTTCTCAACTCCATTCTCAAACCTTTTCTCCGTAACCTTTGATCCCCTCACCAATCAAGAACCTATCTATCCTATCTTAAATGCGCTCAATGATCTGGCCTCCACAGCCTTCTGTGGCAACGAATTCCATAGATTCACCACCTTCTGGCTGAAGAAATTTCTTCTCATCTCAGTTCTAAAGAGTCGTCCCTTTACTCTGGGACTGTGCCCTCGGATTCAAGTCTCGCCTACTAATGGAAACATCTTCCCCACGTCCACTCTATCCAGGCTTTTCAGTATTCTGTAAGTTTCAGTGAGATCCCCCTCATCGTTCTAAATTCCATCGAGTACAGACCCAGAGTTCTCAATTGCTCCTTATATGTCAAGCTCTTCATTCCAGGGATCATTCTCATGAACCTCCACTGGACCCTCTCCAAGGCTAGCACATCCTTCCTTAGATACAGGATCCAAAATTGCTCGCAATATTCTAAATGTGGTCTGACCAGAACCTTATAAAGCCTCAGCAGTACATTCCTGCTTCTGTTTGTAGTCCTCTCTCTCTTTCATATCCCTTGACATCCAGGGTTCTCTGGACTTATTGGTTCCACCCTTTACAGGAATGTATTGGCTTTGTACTCTATATCCTTTTTGGATGACTTCTACTGCTCTGACAAAGTAAAGTTTATTTATTAGTCACAAGTAAGACTTACATTAACACTGCAATTAAGTTACTGTGAAATTCCCCTAGTCGCCACAGTCCAGCAGCTGTTCGGGTCAATGCACCTAACTAGTCTTTTAGAATGTGGGAGGAAACTGGAGAACCCGGTGGAAACCCACGCAGACACGGGGAGAACGCGCAAACTCCACACAGATAGTGGCCCAAGCCAGGAATCAAGCCCAGGTCCCTGGCGCTGATAGGCAGCAGTGCTAACCACTGTGCCACCCGTGGATGTGGATTTTCCTACAAGTAGTTGTTCCCAGACCACTTTAGCCAGGTCCTGTTTTATCCGATTACAATTGGCGTTCCACCAGTTCAGAACCTTTATTGCCTCCCATCTTTGTCCTTTTCCATTACTACCTTGAACCTTACCGAGTTATGGTCACTATTTGTACTCTATATCCTTTTTGGATGACTTCCACTGCTCTAGATGATGGATGGTAACTGTTACAGCAAGAGTTTCAACTCATATATGTGTCAGAGATTGAACCCATATTGAACAAGTCTGCAGGAAGTCATGCAAGGCCCCATTCTCTGGGGGTGGAAAATGCCAGAAGAGGTTGGAAGGACGTTACTGTGGGGTACCCACCAGTGACAGTGGAAGCAAATCTTTCAGTTTGTTTGCTTACTTTGGCTAATTCTCTCTCTTTTGTTGTTGCTACAGCTTCGTCAAGGAGACAGGAGAGATACTTCTCAGAAATTTGGCTGGCTTTTCCATGTGTTATGTCAACATTGAAGGATTTTCATCTCCTCCCCCAAGCAAACCAACCGCCCTCTGACTTCAACAACAGGATCTTGGTCTGTTTTTCGGTTTGTGTTTTTTGCAATACAACACTGCCACCCACAGGATGTGGCAGGTACCTACAGGGTTGTACTTTCCCAAACTGCAAATGAGTGGCATTTTTAAAAAAATTGCTTGCCTATCTCAACACCTGGAACAATTAATTCATTGAAAATAGTATTTTACTCACTGCATTTTTATTTTCATTTTGGCACTCAGTGTGAATTGAAGTTCTGCCCCAGGATAAGAAGCAAAGGCATGTAGACCTAAGCAAGCATGTGAGCCTGAGATGATTCCCCAAAGTGAGTTAACATAGGCTGTTGTTTCCCTTCCTTCAGCTAATGGTGCACAACAAGGCAGACTTTCATCTGTTCCCACAGTGATGTCCTCCCCCACCCCCCGGGAATAGTTCACTAGCAGCTTATAGCTTGAGGAGCACCACTCCGCAAGCACGGCTGACAGGAGTCTCTCCCGCCCTTACCACCTGTTAGCGGCACATATTGGAAGGATTTTGGAGGTTGATACTCAACCTGTTGATCATATTATAAATGTACCTTCCTTGGCCATCAAGAATTGGGTGTCACTCGAAGCCACAGCTTCTGGCTCAGAGGCAAAGACGCCGCTACCCACTGCACCACAAGCCCTTCAGCACAATAGCTACAATGGGCCAAGTGGTTTCCTATTGTGCAATGAGTTCATATGATTATATTAGCCCTCATTTGATGGCACAAGATGTCCTTATGCATAATTGTAACGTAGGAAAAAGTACACATAATGCATAAAGATTCCAGCTCAGTGATCCACAGGCAATGAACATATATGTACATTCTCGAAAGTTGCTTATGGTGGGTGACTATTGCGCAACACCCCAAAACACTGGAAAACCATTGAGAGCTCAACTCCTTGTTTCAAGTCAGCGTTGATTTAGTTATTAAACAGTGGGAGCCAAAATGAATGAAGGCTAGTGATTGCAAAACTTTCTCTTCAATCCCTTATTCACACCCTTTGCAAAATGGGATTGGTCTTAAAACTAGACTCCAAGCAGAGTGAAATAAAACAAAAGTTGAGAGCTCATGGCATTCCTGTTGCAAGTTCCCCTCGAACACTTGAGGCTGGATAGCTTGCCATCTAGGCGGTACCTCAACCATCTTGGGGATTAATCAAACTTGGGGAATTTTGTGTGGTCCTTTTCCAAAGTGGTTCCCCTTCTTCCCATCCCTTCTTGTGGCACTAAGCTCTGCTCCTTCTTCAAGCCGGCTAAAAACTGCTCCAAAGCCCAGAAGAACCCAGGATGCACACCCAATCCTGCGCCCTCCGCACCAAACCTGGCTGACAACCACAATGGCAGCCGCGGGGCTCAGCACTGAGGCCAACCTCCACAGCTGCACTCACTCTGAAGAACCCCACAGAGGTCAGGGAGACAGCCCAACTCCCCCCACTACACTACTGACTCTTTAAAGGAAAATACCCTGGATGCTGGAATTCTGAAATGAGAACAGAAAATGCTGAAAACACCGAGGACAGCTCCACCTTCTCTTTCGAGTGTTATAGGTTGCAGCAACTGCTGGTGATTAACTCAGTTTTCACATTTCACCTTCTCTCAATACTTTATTTCTTCATTTGTCCTATTACCAGCCTCTATGGCCTTTCACCATAGTCCCTTTAATTATTTAACCCCTCCATTGCATTACTGAGTTTCCTTTTTATTCTTTTCCTCTTTCACTGTCTCAATACTTATTCCCTAAGCATACCAGCCCAAATCTTCCAGTCTCTGGATAGCCAGAGATCATAATGTGGAGATGCCGGTGTTGGACTGGGTTAACACAGTAAGAAGTCTCACAACACCAGGTTAAAGTCCAACAGGTTTATTTGGTAGCAAAAGCCACAGTGGCTTTTGCTACCAAACAAACCTGTTCGACTTTAACCTGGTGTTGTGAGACTTCTTACAGCCAGAGATCAGACATATCTTTCCCCTCCAAGATCCAGTAAGGGACCCCTCGGAAGTCCGCTGTGGGAATTGACTGGGAAGTTTGAACTTCAGGTGGGTAATTCCCCTGTTCCTCAGCACCCTCCGAGGAAGTATCAAACTCCGAGTTAGAGTCTGATGTACTTGTTTGAATACCTCCCCAGAAAACATTACACATAAATGACATTACACATTACACATAAACATTGCACATAAGCACATACACAAACATTGCACATAAATTCCTGGATGAGTACCTGGGACTTAATAGGATGGAGGGTTATAGGTAGGCCTAAAAGGTAGGGATATGTTCGGCACAACTTGTGGGGCCGAAGGGCCTGTTTTGTGCTGTAGTTTTTCTATGTTTCAATGTTTCTAAATCTGAGACTAACTCCTGGGTAATCAAATAACTGACCTCAAACTCCACCCTGATCTCTCGACTCACTCGCACCTGAAATGACCTCACCATTCACCAAAACCTCGACATCCCCCCAACTCAACCTCACCACCTTTACCTTCTTAAACTCTTACCTGCTCTCTCTGTAGCTTTGGGACATTTAAACACTTTACTTAATGGAATATGGCAGCTCATACAGTAAACAGGGGGACATGTCTTCTCCAGGGTTTTGCTTCACTGCTCCCTCCTACGTTTCCTCCACTGCGTCTATTTGGATGCATCCCCCATCAGAACAAAGAACAAAGAACAATACAGCACAGGAACAGGCCCTTCGGCCCTCCAAGCCCGCGCCGCTCCCCGGTCCAGGATTGAATCCTGAATCCAGGATCCCCGCCCAATTTTCCAGCCTATCTACATACTAATATCCTATCCACCGAGCTGTCCCTCACAGCTACGATGCTTTGTTCATCACAACCTATTAACTATCCCCCACCCCCCCATTTCAGACCATGTGATCTCCAGGGAGAGGCGAAAACCCAGAGTGAAAACCCCAGGGCCAATATGGGGAAAGAAAATCTGGGAAATTCCTCTCCGACCCCCTGAGGCGATCGAAACGAGTCCAGGAGATCACACTGGCCCTGATCGGAAAATGCTTCCCAACCCTAGTCATTTCCACTTCCACGAACACCATATGAATTCCCTGCCCCCGAGACAGGTTCCCAACTATCCGCAGTCTCGCTCTGTACTGGCACCAGCAAGATGATCATAGAATGAAGCCTTGAAACGAGAAACAAAGAACAATTAGCCCGCGCCGCTCCCTGGTCCAAACTAGACCACTCTTTTGTATCCCTCCATTCCCACTCCGTTCATATAGCTGTCTAGATAAGTCTTAAACGTTCCCAGTGTGTCCGCCTCCACCACCTTGCCCGGCAACACATTCCAGGCCCCCACGACCCTCTGTGTAAAATATGTCCTTCTGATATCTGTGTTAAACCTCCCCCCCTTCACCTTGAACCTATGACCCCTCGTGAACGTCACCACCGACCCGGGGAAAAGCTTCCCACCGTTCACCCTATCTATGCCTTTCATAATTTTATACACCTCTATTAAGTCTCCCCTCATCCTCCGTCTTTCCAAGGAGAACAACCCCAGTTTCCCCAATCTCTCCTCATAACCAAGCCCCTCCATACCAGGCAACATCCTGGTAAACCTCCTCTGTACTCTCTCCAAAGCCTCCACGTCCTTCTGGTAGTGTGGCGACCAGAACTGGACGCAGTATTCCAAATGCGGCTGAACCAACGTTCTATACATCTGCAACATCAGACCCCAACTTTTATACTCTATGCCCCGTCCTATAAAGGCAAGCATGCCATATGCCTTCTTCACCACCTTCTCCACCTGTGACGTCACCTTCAAAGATCTGTGGACTTGCACACCCAGGTCCCTCTGCGTCTTTACACCCTTTATGGTGTAGAAGTATTGCCCAGAAAAACCAGAGGAAGTTCGTGGGCATTTTTCTGCCTGACCAGGGTTGGAAATGGGGATTCCAATCCCAATCAGAGGTTCAGAGCTCAGTTTTAGTGCCTGGGGTTCACGGTTCAGGATTGGAGGTTAGGGTTCAAGACTACCCCAGAGACTTGAGCTTCCAGGTTGGGTTAGGTTAGAGTGAGGCTAGGGTTATGGGTAGGGCTGGCTGTATTGTGTTAGGATAATAGTTGGGGTTTGGGTTCGCAGACAGGAGATTGTATTGTCTTGTTTATAAATTCCCATTTGAGTTTAATAATCTATGGAATCTGCCACTTTTGGTTGTCTCATGTTTTCTATTGCCTTTTGTCCAGGTTAGTTTGCCATTATCCACCTCCAGATAAGGTGTTACTAAATGCTCAGACAAGTCAAAATATGCATGTAATTTTCTGCTGATGGGACAATCTGCCCTATCCTTTATCCATCTCAGAACTATACTGCTAATGTACATAGTCCCAAACACTTAAAGTTTTTGATAAGTTCTCACTTTAATTGTTTTTGGATCTAATTTAAATCACCTGGCCAAAAGGATGGGCCGTGGATGTCGTCTATATGGATTTCAGTAAGGCATTTGACAAAGTCCCACATGGCAGGTTGGTTAAGAAGGTTAAGGCTCATGGGATACAAGGAGAAGTGGTTAGATGGGTGGAGAACTGGCTTGGCCATAGGAGACAGAGGGTAGTGGTCGAAGGCTCTTTTTCCGGCTGGAGGTCTGTGACCAGTGGTGTTCCGCAGGGCTCTGTACTGGGACCTCTGCTATTTGTGATATATATAAATGATTTGGAAGAACGTGTAACTGGTGTAATCAGCAAGTTTGCGGATGACACGAAGATGGCTGGACTTGCGGATAGCGAAGAGCATTGTCGGGCAATACAGCAGGATATAAATAGGCTGGAAAATTGGGCGGAGAGGTGGCAGATGGAGTTTAATCCGGATAAATGCGAAGTGATGCATTTTGGAAGAAATAATGTAGGGAGGAGTTATACAATAAATGGCAGTCATCAGGAGTATAGAAACACAGAGGGACCTAGGTGTGCAAGTCCACAAATCCTTGAAGGTGGCAACACAGGTGGAGAAGGTGGTGAAGAAGGCATATGGTATGCTTGCCTTTATAGGACGGGGTATAGAGTATAAAAGCTGGAGTCTGATGATGCAGCTGTATAGAACGCTGGTTAGGCCACATTTGGAGTACTGCGTCCAGTTCTGGTCGCCGCACTACCAGAAGGACGTGGAGGCGTTAGAGAGAGTGCAGAGAAGGTTTACCAGGATGTTGCCTGGTATGGAGGGTCTTAGCTATGAGGAGAGATTGGGTAGACTGGGGTTGTTCTCCTTGGAAAGACGGAGAATGAGGGGAGACCTAATAGAGGTGTACAAGATTATGAAGGGTATAGATAGGGTGAACAGTGGGAAGCTTTTTCCCAGGTCGGAGGTGACGATCACGAGGGGTCACGGGCTCAAGCTGAGAGGGGCGAAGTATAACTCAGATATCAGAGGGACGTTTTTTACACAGAGGGTGGTGGGGGCCTGGAATGCGCTGCCAAGTAGGGTGGTGGAGGCAGGCATGCTGACATCGTTTAAGACTTACCTGGATAGTCACATGAGCAGCCTGGGAATGGAGGGATACAAACGATTGGTCTAGTTGGACCAAGGAGCGGCACAGGCTTGGAAGGCCGAAGGGCCTGTTTCCTGTGCTGTACTGCTCTTTGTTCTTTGTTGATGTTTGGGTTTAGGCTTAGAGTTGAGGTTAGAGACACAGCATTAGGGCTATTGTTGGTTTATGGTTAAAGTTTCTATTATTTTTTCATGGGGTGTGAGCGTTGCTGGCCAGTATTTGTCATTCATCCCCATTTGTCTTTGAGAAGGTGGGGGTGAATCACTTTCTCGAATTGCTGCTTTGAATCTGGTGTAGCTACATCCATAGGAAGACAGTTCCAAGATTTTGACCCGCTCACAGTAAAGAATTGGCTTTAAAGCTCCAAGTCAGTCTGGTGTGTGGCTTGGAGGGGGTCTCACAAGTGGTGGCATTCTCATGCAACTGCTACCCTTGTCCTATCCAGTAGAGATCATTGATTTGGAAGGTGCTATTGAAGGAGCCTTGGTGAGTTACTGCAGTGCATTTTGTAGATGGTGCACATCGCTGCTATTGTGCGTTAGGGGTCTAGCAAGTGAATGCCTAAAGTGGTGGATGGGGTGCCAATCAAGCGGGCTGCTGTACCCTGTTGAGCTTCTTGAGTGCTGTTGGAGCTGTACTCGCCTAGGCAAGTGGAGAGTAATTCATCACACTCCTGACTCATGTCTTGTAAATGGTGAACTGGCTTTCGGGGGTCAGGAGGTGAGTTACTCGCCACAGAATTCTCAACTTCTGATCGGCTCTGGTAGTTACAGTATTCATGTTACTGTGGGATAGCTACTCGTAACCACAAACATGGTGGTGTCTCTGGTGTAGGTTCAAAAATACTCCAGCGCAGTCTCCTGTTTTTTCTTCAAACCTGCTTAAAATTAAATGATAGATTTTCCCGTTATTTTAGCTTGGAATCAAATCCCATTAGTTTTCCTGTGAGCAGCACACGATCCGATGGAAGATGCCAGAAGAATCCTGGAAAAACTGACTCCTCCCATTTGTTGTGATAAGTGGAGAATTCACATCCCACACTCAAACCATTACATTTTAAATGTGTTATCGTCCATTTGTAAGCGTTTATGCATTCTGGCGACATTGAATAATCTTCCCACTTTTAGAAAGACACATCTGCCATCTAGTGGGTCTGTATGCTATCCATAGAAATCATAGAAACCCTACAGTGCAGAAGGAGGTCATTCGGCCCATCGAGTCTGCACCGACCACAATCCCACCCAGGCCATACCCCCACATATTTACCCGCTAATCCCTCTAACCTACACATCCCAGGACTCTAAGGGGCAATTTTTAACCTGGCCAATCAACCTAACCCGCACATCTTTGGACTGTGGGAGGAAACCGGAGCACCCGGAGGAAACCCACACAGACACGAGGAGAATGTGCAAACTCCACACAGACAGTGACCCGAACCGGGAATCGAACCCGGGACCCCGGAGCTGTGAAGCAGCAGTGCTAACCACAGTGCTACCGTGCCGCCCATACTATCCATACTATTTGTATATGTAAAAATTTAAAACCTTGAAATAAAATGATGTTTGAATACTTGTAAACTTCCTTTCTCAGCTACCTAACAATACTGCTAATGTTAAATTTAAAATTTTATTTATTTACTGCATTAATAGGAATTAGAGTAAGCAGTAATGCTAGGGTTAGTGTTTAGGATTTAAGGATAAGGTTAGGGCTTGGGCTTAACAGTTAGGGTTAGTGCATTGGAGTTAGGCTTATAGTTAGGATAGGGTATTAACAGACTCAGGGTGAGTAGTAAACTCTCACAATCAAATTCAAACTTATCTCAAGTACTAAACTTTTCTTCTCAAATTTTCACAGTTGAATTTACAACCGGAATCAAAATCCTGAAATAATTGTGGAGAATTGATTCCATTTGTGCTTCTTTTCAATAGGAGGACGTGCAGAAGATAATGAGTTCAGTTCTTACATAATTTATAGTATATAAAATAAATTGTCATGCAATTTAATAAAACTTCAGACATCTTTGAAAACAATTTTTTGTTCTTGTTTTGCATTTAACATGGGGCGGGGGGCGCTGGGGGAGAGGAAGGGGGCGATTCTCCCAGCCTGTTGCACTGCTTTAGGGAGGCACAAGTGGAAGCTATGTAGTGGACATCCCGCTGGGCGCCATGGCCTCCGTGAGTCTGCGGCTGCCGGATTTCCGGCGTCGTCAGCTCCACACCAGTAATCGGCATGGAGTTGTATAAATTACATACATGGGCATTTGGATGTCATTAGTGGGCCCTGGACTGAAGTCTCCGGGCCCGCTAACCTCCACCCCGCCACTGCCACCCCCAACCCCCCCTCCCCGCCCCGGACAGGAGCATTTCACTCCAGCAGGCTTTACAATAGGTCCCCATTAGCAGGGAAATGGTGGCCCGACCCCATTGGAGTGAATGGCAGGGGGGGGGGGGGGGGGGGCGGTGGGGGCTTCCAGAAGTCGGGGGTAAGGGGATGCCCCCTGGGCACTGCCAGCTTGTGGAGATGCTGGCGTTGGACTGGGGTAAACACAGTAAGAGTTTTAACAACACCAGGTTAAAGTCAAACAGGTTTATTTGGTAGCAAATGCCACTAGCTTTCGGAGCGCTCCTCCTTCGTCAGATGGAGTGGATTTCCACTCCATCTGACGAAGGAGCAGCGGTCCAAAAGCTAATGGCATTTGCTACCAAATAAACCTGTTGGACTTTAACCTGGTGGTGTTAAAACTCTTACGGCACTGCCAGCTTGGCAGTGCCAGCCTGGGGCCCAATCATTGCCCAAGGGGCAAAGTGCCAAAACTCAAGGGGCATCTTGGCACTTCCAACAGGCATCAGGCAGTGCCAAAGGGGTGGGATGTCCTGCTGCCACTCTGCACTCAGTAGTGACAGAGGAAGGGTGGACAGCGATCAGGGTTGGGCGGGAGGGGGGGGGAAAAAGAGGGGGTGGATGAGGCTGGCCTGGACATGTCCAGGAAGCCAGCGATCGGGCCGTGAGGAGGTCGGGGGGGGGGGGGGGGGGGGGGCAGAGATATAGAGGTTGCTGTGTGCTGGCCAGCGGTCTAGCTATCGGGAGGCCGGCACTGCGGGCCACTGCTCATGCCCTGATCTCGGCGCTAACAGATCGGCGCATGCAGTGGCCATCTCAGCTGCTGGCCTCTCCAGTGGGAATAAGCCCTGCCCACTGATCTTTCGTGATCCACAGTGCACAGAGTGTGGGAGTTTCATTTTGAAAATCTAGCATGGTTTACTCCATTTTTTTTTAACGCGAATTCGACACTTTGAATGTTTTGGGGAGAATCCCACCCAAAATGTCAGCTTGAGATTTTTATCAGATAATCAGAATTCAGTTTTTGCTGTCACTTTTTTAATATTACCAGAGGATAAAAGTTATGGTATAAGAAAATTATATTAAAACTTGAAAATTTTGATCATGTTTACTCTTAAGGCAATTTTCTGTTACAAACCAAAGCAAACTTGCATGTATTTTTTTTAAAAAGAGCCAGAGAGAACAAAGATCAGCATTTAAGATGTGAATTAAAACTAGTCTGTGGAATCTTGCAGCTTGTAGCTTCTTGCAAACCAATATAATGGAAATACCCAGGCCAACTAACTGTGCCAGCTTGAGAACAGCAGATTTTCAAACATGCAGCTTGCTGGTTTGATGATAAGGAATGGCATGTTGTGGACAGAGCTCTTTGATAACATAAAGCAAATAGAACTGTTTTGAAATGCACTGCGAGTTTTTTATATTCAAATCCAAATGCAATCATATAATAGTCTGTGAAAGTAAAGCGCTCTGGGACTATTACTTTTATGTAGCTTCACTTTTGTTGCCTTTCGCCTGTTTAAGTGTGACCGGGCTCCTGGGTTATACTACTGATTTTACTGGCGCCCAAGCTGTAAAGTCCTCAAACCTATCACAACAGTCTTCATTGATTGAAATACTAAAGTTCATTTCAGAAGGTTTAAAGTTTGAACTCTCCACAATCTGACCCTGAAGATCAGTTACTGAAACAGCAATGCAAACAAAACTGCTGCTAAAGTTTCACTTGCAATGCATGTTTGACTATCTTCTAGAATCAGGAACAAATACAATAAAATAATTTAACTGCGGGAGGAGTTACATTGTCAATGACAAAGCAAAGTCATACTGTGCCCTGTACTATAATTAACACTAATTTATAAATCTATACATTTTAAGCCTGTATGTTCAGTTCTCAAATTCTTAAAAACTATATTAAATGACAACTACAAAGTCACGAGTTGCTGTTTGAGACATCTTTATATTCCTTAAATCAGAGCACTGTACATAGAATTTGTATATAACAAAACACCAAAATATTAGTTTGGACATCTTTCATCAATTTACATTCATTCACAATATCTAATACATTTTGTAAAAACATCAGAAAATATAATTACATAGTTTACATGTTTGTGAATATACAACTTTAACACCTTGGCACGGTAGCACAGTGGTTAGCACAGTGGTTAGCACTGCTGCTTCACAGCTCCAGGGACCTGGGTTCGATTCCCGGCTTGGGTCACTGTCTGTGTGGAGTTTGCACATTCTCCTAGTGTCTGCGTGGGTTTCCTCCGGGTGCTCCAGTTTCCTCCCACAGTCCAAAGATGTGTGGGTTAGGTTGATTGGCCATGCTAAAATTGCCCTTAGTGTCCTGAGACGCGTAGGCTAGAGGGATTAGTGGGTAAATATGTAGGGATATGGGGGTAGGGCCTGGGTGGGATTGTGGTCGGTGCAGACTCGATGGGCCGAATGGCCTCTTTCTGTACTGTAGGGATTCTATAAGACATGACAGACATCAGAATCATTGTTGCTTAAAGTTTCAATGTTAAGAAACTTTGGAACAACGCCAAGTGTATTCAATCTAGGCAGATAGTAAAATAGAAAAGATAAAAGTTTTCTCATACTCTGAGTAAAGTTGTAAAATTACAAAACGCAACTTCTTCCACTGGACTTGCGGATAGCGATGAACATTGTCGGACAATACAGCAGGATATAGATAGGCTGGAAAATTGGGCGGAGAAATGGCAGATGGAATTTAATCCAGATAAATGCGAAGTGATGCATTTTGGAAGAACTAATGTAGGGAGGAGTTATACAATAAATGGCAGAGCCATCAGGAGTATAGACACACAGAGGGACCTAGGTGTGCAAGTCCACAAATCCTTGAAGGTGGCAACACAGGTGGAGAAGGTGGTGAAGAAGGCATATGGTATGCTTGCCTTTATAGGATGGGGTATAGAGTATAAAAGCTGGAGTCTGATGTTGCAGCTGCATAGAACGCTGGTTAGGCTACATTTGGAGTACTGCATCCAGTTCTGGTCGCCGCACTACCAGAAGGACGTGGAGGCTTTAGAGAGAGTGCAGAGAAGGTTTACCAGGATGTTGCCTGGTATGGAGGGTCTTAGCTATGAGGAGAGATTGGGTAAACTGGGCTTGTTCTCCCTGGAAAGACGGAGAATGAGGGGAGACCTAATAGAGGTGTACAAAATTATGAAGGGTATAGATAGGGAGAACAGTGGGAAGCTTTTTCCCAGGTCGGAGGTGACGGTCACGAGGGGTCACGTGCTCAAGGCGAGAGGGGTGAGGTATAACTCAGATATCAGAGGGATGTTTTTTTCCACAGAGAGTGGTGGGGGCCTGGAATGCGCTGCCAAGTAGGGTGGTGGAGGCATCTTTTAAGACTTACCTGGATAGTCACATGAGCAGTCTAGGAATGGAGGGATACAAACGAATGGTCTAGTTGGGCCAATGAGCGGCACAGGCTTGGAGGGCCGAAGGGCCTCTTTCCTGTGCTGTACTGTTCTTTGTCAAAAAACATACTTCCCAAAACCATTTAACTATTTACTCTTAACATATGATAGAAATTAATTAATTTCATTTCAGAAAATAAACTTATTGGGCTGTTAAAAAAATGATTTTTAGGAAACGTTATTCAAAAAGAGAAGATCATTCAGGTTATCAACAACTCCTAGTGTTCAGGAGAATTTTCAAAGTGGTTTTCTGATCAATTCAGTTCAGATCCTCTTTACCATAAATTGGAATACCTCACATCATGGTCATAATTCATGACAACTACCACCTAGAATGGCCCATTAGTATTGCAATATTCTACATTATGGCCAATTTCCAAATAGATCCATCAGCTCTAATGCTGGGCGGCTGCCAGTGTTAGAGAAGCATCTAGACATGACGGCGACCTCTTGCTCACGAGACCACATTTAATATCAATTCTTATTTTAATCTACTTGCCAGGCCACTTCAGAAGGTACTAAATGCATCGAGGGAATACTAAGTGATTAGAGAGACCAAAGATCTTCTGAGACCTGAAACTGTTAGTATGAGTCACCTAATGTGGGAATGCAGTCACATGGAGGCAAGGCTGATTCCCTGTTAATGTGGCAGCTTCTATGGTGGTGCTTCTTTTGGTGCAAGACTTAAATGATTAGATTTGTTGAATTAAATCTCATAGCTTGCATCATGACATTTACAGAATTCCTGCTGAATTGGGGTTTCAGGGGTTCGAAAGCATCACCCAGCCCAAGGTATTTCAGGAAAAAGGCATTCTTAAAATGCACACCTCAATGTAAGAACAAGCAGCCCATTTCACTACAGAGAATATCTTTCAAGTCGATGTGTGTGTCGGATAGAAAATATGTGAAAATAACATTGAGATGAGTTCATATTTTACATAAATAAACCACATTGGAGTAACTTTTCAAATTTTGTGAATAGAATAGTAAAGAAAGATTGATTCAATGTTGCAATAATAAAACTGCAAAAGTATATAAAATTATAGGAGGCAAGAGATTGTCTATAAAATTAATCCGGAAGTTTGGACTGCATCAATCCAAACGGATATGACCGACACCATTTCTTTTTAAGGCTTTCTCCTCAGATTGTGTTTCAGAAAAAAAAACTTGATGCTACATTATTATTCAGCTGTAGACAAATGTGAGAACAGCTCAGTGATGATTTTCCCTCAAAAGGGCTTCATTTCCTGTATGCAACAATTCACTTTTACACTGCTACCCAAGATCAACATCTTAGTGGAGGTGGATTTTCTGCACAGCATGAGATTCTATCTTCAAACCGCAAGTTTTAATGTATCTAATGCCATTTCACAAGAACACAAGAACTAGAAGCAGGAATAGGCCACCAGGCCCTTCAAGTCTGCCCCACCATTCAATACGTTCATGGCTGATCTATGCTGGCCTCAACTCCTTTTCTGTGCCATTTCCCTAGAGCCCTCTATCTATCCCTTGATCTATCAAATATTTATCCACCTCCACTTTAAATTCTTCTCATGACCCAACCTCCACTATCTTTGCGGCAGAGAATTCTGGAGATTCACCATCCTATGTGAGAAGAAATGTCTACGCACCTCAGTTTTAAGTGACCGGCCCTTTATCTTATAGCTATGTCCCCTTGTTCGAGACTCTCCCACTAATGAGAACATCTCACCATATACCCTGTCAAGCATGTTTGAATAAGGTCACTCCTCACTCATCTAAACTCAGAGGAATGAAGACCCAGACTTTTAGTCTCTATTGATAGTACAATCATCTCATCCCAATAATTAGCCTGGTGAATCTCCTTGGGACTGGCTCCAATGTTACAATATCCTTTTTTAGGTAAGGGGACCAAGATCGTCTGCAGTATTCCAGGTGAGGCCTCACCAACACCCTGTACAATTGCAACAAAGCCTCCCTATTTTTACACTCCAACCCCTTTGCAATAAAGACCAAAAATGCCATTTGCCTACTTATTGACTTGTTGGATCTGCTTGCTAGCTTTTTGGGATTCATGAACTAGAACACCTCGATCCCTCTGTACTTCACCCACTTGCAGTCTCCTCCATTTAGATGATAATCTGCTTTTTGATTCCTCCTAGTGAAGTGCGTGACCTCACATTTCCCCACATTACACTCCATTTGCCAGGTTTCCACCCAGTTACCCATCTATTTATATCCCGTTGCAGATTCACAATACCCTCACAACATGCCCTTTCATCCTCTTCGTATCATCGTCAAATTCGGAAACCTTTACCTCCCACCCACCCCACCCCCAGGTCATTAATGTTAATAGTGAACAATTACACACACCTAAAAGCTGTTGTATCTGTTAATTATATTACATTTTGTAATAGAGGAGACTTTTAAATTGGATGAAGACCACAGTGACAAAATCTTTTAGTGCTTTTGAACTAGTACCATGTTGTGCCTTTGTTTAAAAAGGGATGCAGGGAAAAGCCTGGGAACTACAGGCCAGTGAGCCTCACATCTGTGGTGGGTAAGTTGTTGGAAGGTATTTTGAGAGATAGGATCTACAGGCATTTAGAGATGCAAGGACTGATTAGGAACAGTCAGCATGGCTTTGTGGGTGGAAAATCATGTCTCTCAAATTTGATTGAGTTTTTTGAAGGGGTAACCATGAAGGTAGATGAGAGCAGTGCAGTTGATGTTGTCTACATGGACGTTAGTAAGGCCTCTGAAAAGGTACCGCATGGTAGGTTGTTGCACAAGGTTAAATCTCACGGGATCCAGGGTGAGGTATCTAAATGGGTACAAAATTGGCTTCTGAGGGTGGTTGTAGAGGGTTGTTTTTCAAACTGGAGGCCTGTGACCAGCTGTGTGCCTCAGGGATCAGTGCTGGGTCCACTGTTATTTGTCATTTATATTAATGATTTGGATGAGAATATAGGAGGCATGGTTAGTAAGTCTGCAGATGATACCAAGACTGGTGGCATAGTGGACAGTGAAGAAAGTCATCTCTGATTGCAACAGGATCTTGATCAATTGGGCCAATGGGCTGATGAATGGCAGATGGAGTTTAATTTAGATAAATGCGAGGTGATGCATTTTGGTAGACTGAACCAGGGCAGGACTTACTCAGTTAATGGTAGGGCGTTGGGGAGAGTTACAGAACAAAGAGATCTCGGGGTACATGTTCATAGCTCCTTGAAAGTGGAGTCACAGGTGGACTGAGTGGTGAAGAAGGCATTCAGCATGTTTGGTTTCATCAGTCAGAACATTGAATACAAGAATTGGGACGTCTTGTTGATGTTGTACAAGACATTGGTAAGGCCACACTTGGAATAATTTGTGTACAGTTCTGGTCACCCTATTATAGAAAGGATATTATTAAACTGGAAAGAGTGCAGAAAAGATTTACTAGGATGCTACCCGGACTTGATGGTTTGAGTTATAAGGAGAGGATGGATAGACTGGGACTTTTTTCTCTGGAGCATAGAAGGCTGAGGGTTGATCTTTTAGAGGTCTATAAAATAATGAGGGGCACAGATCAGCTTGATAGTCAATATCTTTTCCCAAAGGTAGGGGAGTCTAAAACTAGAGGGCATAGGTTTAAGGTGAGAGGGGAGAGATACAAAAGGGTCCAGAGAGGCAATTCTTTCACACAGAGGGTGATGGGTGTCTGGAACAAGCTGCCAGAGGTAGCAGTAGAGGCGGGTACAATTTTGTCTTTTAACTGCATTTAGACAGTTACATGGGTAAAATGGGTACAGAGGGATATGGGCCAAATGCGGGCAATTGGAATTAGCTTCGGGGTTCAAAAAAAGGGCGGCATGGACAAGTTGGGCTGAAGGGCCTGTTTCCATGCTGCAAACCTCTATGACTCTAGTAGTGCTTCAATGAGCTTCCGAGGTACACAATCATTATTGCTCTCCATCGCTGAAGAGTCACACCGACTCAAAAAGTGAACTGTTTCACTCCCCACAGGTGCTGCCAGACCTGCTGGGCTTTTCCAGCATTTTCTGTTTTTATTTCAGGTCTCCACCTCCTCAAGCTGGATCTATCTTGTTTAATTGTTCAAAAATGGCTAGTATTAAAAGCAAATTATTAAGGAGCACGGAAATTGCAGAACATACCTAAACATGCAGAATGAACATCTTCTCTATAATATCATTGGTTTTTGTGTGCCGAACTTCACAGCTGTACTCTGCTGAACCTGTATTTGCGACGATAGACAACTTCGTAACTGTGGAGTAAAGTCCCTTGCTGTCAATTCTGGGTGTTTCGACACTTTGCTTATCCTTGTATTCCGTCCATCCCTTGCTCCAAAGAATATGTATGTCCACTGGGCAAAAATGTTGAACCATGCAAGTAAGAGTAACATTTTCACCATTTTTGGGCCGAGCAGGATGACACTTGATTTCTGATACTTTGGGAGTCACAGCTGTGAAAAATGCAGAAACAAAATGTAACAAAAATATCAACTGCAATGAGACTCCTAAAAATACATTTATTTTTATGGTTTTAAGGACTTAAAAAGCTTTCTCAGTAACTATTCAAGTTGAACATTTATTTTAAGTTCCAAAGAGTGGTATAAAATAATAAAAATTCACTTGCACAAACAAATGTTATCTGTGATATCCTGCCCCTCCTTTGGCTTCGCCAATGGAATCTGCACAGAAATCACTATCACGGTGTAAGCCTTGAGTTCATTTATCCATTATTCTCACTTTAAAAATGAATGAAAAAGTTGGCCTGCTCAATCAGGATTAACCACAACTTTAACAGCCCTGAAAAATTAATTTTGACAAGTGTGGAGTCTCAGTCCTTCAGAAGAAATATGAAAATTTAATGATATTTTTATATAGCATTTCTGTTTTGTACATTTTTCATATTTCCATTGATCCCATGTGGTTTATTTAAGCTTCTTGTATGCTTTTAATGTGAATTATCTTTATTTTTGTTTTTACTTCCAGCTTTGATATCTGCATGCATCAGTGAAGAGTCTTCAATCTTGTTGAAGTCTGCAGGCTACTAGACCTGTTCACAGATGTCACAGATTCCCTGCTAATAAAGTCCATCTAAGATTATAGAATCATAGAAGCCCTACAGTGCAGAAGGAGGCCATTCAGCCCATCCAGCCTGCACCGACAACAATCCCACCCAGGCCCTATCGCCATAACCCCATGTATTTACCCTGCAATTCTCCCATTAGCCTGTTTTAGTTAATGGTGAGATTCTTCATTGTTGCTGAAGTGCACCCAAAGAGCTACACAGACAGATATTGCCCCAGCTTCATTTAAATTGGAGCAATTTAGATGAAGCTGGAAAAACTCTCCTGACAAACCCACTAAAGGTTTGTTCGCAACTGTACGTGAGGCGAACAATGAAAACGATTCCTTTGTTGTTCAGCAAAACAGGGTGATCATCTTCAATGCTGTATTATATATTTATTTTCATATGCATTATCAACAAAACCTGCTTTTCCAAACATATATAAAGATAAATGTATGAGATACACTCACCTTTAAGTGGCAGTTGAATACGTCTTTTGAATTCAGGTACATCAGTTTTAGAATTGTCTTTGTACAGAAAGTATAAATCTCTTTCAAAGTCTTCTGCAGTCACTGTAAACTCCAGATGACTATCTATTTTGTAAGTGTTTTCACTGCTAAGCACAGGATTTGAATTTTTGACATATTTAATACGCTCAGATGCTTTATACCATTCGACTGTAACATTGTTATGGGGAATTTCATACACTGAAGTCGACACAGATAAAGGCTGGCCATACAAAGGGTTCTCTGGCTTCATTTTGATCTTTGAAAATTTTGGCGAGCCTATAAACAGAGAAATAATATTTAATTAATACAAAAGACCAAACTAAGCCACATCCTATCTGCCAAGATGTCATTTTAATTATTTTTTGGATGGGTCTTACTGACAAGGCTGCCATTTGTTACTCACCTCTATTCACCCTCAGAGAGGTGATAAACTGCTGCATGCAGGTTCCCGTAGTGTTGTTGGGTAGGGAATTTCAGGAATTTGGCCTAGGTGTAGAAGGAATGGCATTATATGTCCAAATCATGTCCTTCCAGGTGCTGAAGATCACAGGTTTGGGAGGTTAAGCGGAAGATGTTTTGACAACTTGTTGCAGTGTTTCCTGTACATAGTTCACATTGCACCCACAGTACACCACAGGTGGAATAAGTGAACATTTATACCAGACAGGGTGTCAATTAAGGAGCCTACATTATTTAATGGTGAGATTCTTCATTGTTGCTGAAGTGCACCCAAAGAGCTACACAGACAGTAATCAATCACAGCTTTGTAGAAGTGGAAAGGCTCTGGTGATTCAAATGAGCCACTCATCACGGAGTGTCAACCTAACTTGCTCTAGTGGCTGAGACATTTATGTGGTTTATCCAATAGAGTTTCTGGCTATTGGTGACTCCAGGATATTGATGGTGGGGATTCAATGATGATAATGCCATTGAATATCAAGAGGATGTGCTCAGGTTTTCCTTCATACTGTTATGAAGATATGTTATCTAAAATATTAATCTATAACACGATCGGCTGAATTTTTTTTTCTAACCAAAGGATACTGGCTACAGCAGCCACTACGCTGAATTAGTGGAGGATAACAGCTGCTTTTGTAGAGACCCTGAATCTATGCAGCTCTCAGAGAGGGGTCACGTGTTCCAGCTCTTGGGTGAAAAAAATATGCTGGGTGTAAGATAGTTACCCCATCTCTCTTCTGAAACCTCTCTCAGAGTCATAGAGGTTTACAGCATGGAAACAGGCCCTTCTGCCCAACTTGTCCATGCCGCCCTTTTTTTAAAAACCCCTAAACTAATCCCAATTGCCCGCATTTGGCCCATAGCCCTCTATACTCATCGTACCCATGTAACTATCTAAATGCTTTTTAAAAGATAAAATTGTACCCGCCTCTACTACTACCTCTGACAGCTTGTTCCAGCCACTCACCACCCTCTGTGAAAATATTGCTCCTCTGGACACTTTTGATTCTCTCCCCTCTCACCTTAAACCTATGCCCTCCAGTTTTAGACTCCCCTACCTTTGGGAAAAAATATTGACTATCTACCTTGTCTATGCCCCTCATTATTTTATAGATCTCGATAAGGTCACCCCTCAGCCTCCTACGCTCCAAAGAAAAAAGTCCCAATCTATTTAGCCTCTCCTTATAACTCAATCTATCAAGTCCCGGTAGCATCCTAGTATGCAAACATACTAACCATGCCCCCTATATTCTCATCTAAATCATTAATGTAAATGACAAATAACAGTGGGCCCAGCACTGATCCCTGAGGCGCACGCTGGTCACAGGCCTCCAGTTTGAAAAACAACTCTCTACAACTACCCTCTGGCTTCTGTCAAGAAGTCAATTTTGTATCCATTTAGATACCTCACCCTGGATCCCGTGAGATTTAACTTTATGCCTACCATGCGGTACCTTGTCAAAGCTGAGCTGTTTGTAATTTGAGACTTTATTGCTACAAATGAAGAGTTCTCGAAGGAGAATTTGGAATCAACCAGCCATGATTGCAGGTGACTGCTCCAACGTGGAAAGGGACTCTTCAGCTCTAAAACAAAAGTCCTCTTGGACGATTTATGAATTTTTTTTTCTGACTTGCTACTTGGCCAATTTTATTTTAAGATCTGGCAGTTAGAATTTTTTCTCATTTTGTGCATGTTTGGAGTGTTTGTGTGTTGTTTTTGCAACAGGACTATTAAAACATATTTGCACATTTTAAAACTTTTGTGAATTTTTTTCCGCACGTTTACCTGATTAAGCTTCAGCAACTAAAAAACTAACTTCTGTAAACTTGAGGAACCTGGCTGGCTTATTTCTTGCACCGAGCTATACACAGTTAAATATATAATTGCATTGGCCACAACAGCTTCCGTTAAAATTCAAATTCCGTCACAACTAACTCAGGAATGGGATAAAGAAAGGAGTCAGTTCATTCCTGCTAACCTCATTGTAACAATATTCAAAAGTTAAACATAGTAAGCAGACCTTTCATTGTCGTACATGTTTATCTTAGGCTCCACAGGCCAAGATGAAGCAGAAAATGATACTAACATTGGCAAATTTTGTATAATTAGGAGCGGCCTCAAGGGGCCTACGCCTGCTCTTAATTTGTATGTTTGTACGTATATTTTTCAATAATGTTAATTAAACAGTGGCAAATCGAGCCACTCATTCAGAACAAATAAAATGGAAGGGAAGACATAATTGCACAATTAAGATGATGTTTTAGCATTTTAAATACATTTTTATGCATTTTTAACCTCCCACAGAGCAAGACACAAATCCTGTTATCATTAAGATCTTTGAAAAATTGCCAACACAGCTCGCTTCGCCAAACAGAAAAATAACTCACCTTTAAGAAATAGCTGGTAACATTGTTTGAAAGGTTTGGTTGAAGATTTGGAATGACAAACTTCAATTCTATACTCAGCTTGATGATCATCAGAACTTGGAGTCATGGTTACTGTGGAGATGTTGTTGTACAGACCATTTTCACATTGTGATGTTCCCTTAACTACTCCGTATTTTACATCGTCATTTATTCTCACCTCGTTTCTGAGCCATTCAACTTGAATATCCTCTGGATAAAAGTCACTTATCTTACAGGTTAAAGTCAATTCTCTCCCTAGTTCAGGGGTGGCAGGACTGCAGGTAATTTCAGAGACTTTAGGGAAAGATACTGAAATAAAAAGAAATACATCAGGAAAAACTGAAGTACATCGTTCCAATATTTGTTGCAGACATAAGTACCAAAAATTGTGTAACAAACTATGTTGAATTTATTCAGGGCCTGTAACTGGAAAGCAGCAAACAAGTAGGCTATTAACATTCAGTCCTATATTTAGATAGCCCCACATATGCAAACAAGTTTTATTTTAAATTAATGTTATTCTCTAGGTTAGTTTATCATTGCAAAACTCCACAGAAATACTCAGTCTTTCTTTCCAAAAAATAACTATGTTTTATCACTAGAACATTATGCAGATCAGGAAAATTGTAGCTTCAACTGAGAATAACTATCGTAAGATTGTCACTAGGATTTTGGTACATTACCTGAACTTGCAACAGAGTAATTGGGTTATATATAATTTCAAACACTGGGAATAAAGACAATGTAATAATCGTGCTGCTGATTTGTCATTCCACAGTAGAAATAGTTTGTTTTTCTAGTAAAATTTACAAAATCAAGGACTTAGGCCCTAATTTTACGGGCACACCCGCCTCGAAACCGGGGCGGGCGAGGCTCATAGAATGGCATTCTCCGTTGGCCTTGGGTGCGATCTTACGAGCCCCGGGCGGGCGTGCCGGTAAAATCAGGGCCTAATGTCTGGTCAAGCATAATTTCCTGAACACTGTTCATGTTTTTGAGAAATAAGACATTTTAATGGACAATACCATTTCACCAATACCAGATCTACTTTTAATATGCCTAGTAAGAATGTAACCCAATTTCTTGCACCCAGTTTTGTGCAGTTTCCTCTCCTCTTCACTTGGATTATTTTAAGTACAGCACGCCAAAAATTTATAAGGCCCGAGGAACAAAAAATTCCCGTCAATGCACCAATAACTTCAAAACTGAATTTCATTTTGATGACAGTAAGCTGATTTTACCACAGCCAAAATAAGATAGCTACCAGCATAACCTGTGTCTCAGCTGAAATCTGCCCTGAATAATTACATGTAGTAGTGAAATTCTCTTACAAACCTATTTGGGGTACTATGAGGTGCACTTAACCATTTTGTACCATTAGAGCACTTTTAAATTCCAGTAGTGCAAACAACAGAAACAGCTGACAACTACATTCAAGCATGAAAAGTGAAAGATTTTACCACCATTAATTTCCCTGAATCCATTTTGTGAAATTAGAATGCAAGATAATTTGATTATAAATAAGACATCCTCATTTTTATATTGTAGAAATGTTTTTAAACTAAGAATAAACATACCTAAGCTTTCAGTTATATATTCTGCAAACCTTGGATACATAAGACTCTCATGATGAACCTGGCATTTACATTTACTGTTTAGGTCTGATAATGTTGCAGTAAATGTGCATGAACTGGTAAGTTCATACAACACATTTTCAGAATTAACTATTTCAGATGTTTCTGTATCCGTAATAACATCTTCATTTTTCAGCCATCGAACAGTAATATCTTTAGGGTAAAATGAATGCACTTTGCAGGTCAAAGTCAATTGTTTTCCAATCACAGGATTCCTTGGCTCACTGATGATCGCATTAAGAGTAGGAAAAGCTGCAAAACATAAATCAGTAGATCATTAGTACAGGTACACATAAATTTACATATATATCTCCAATATTGGCAATATGGAACATTGGTCGAAGGTTGGTAAAACCCATCTGGTTTACTAACATTCTTTAGGGAAGGAAATCTGCCATCCTTACGTGACCTGGCCTACATGTGACTCCAGAGCCATAGCAATGTGGTTGACTCTCAACTGCCCTTGGGTAACTAGGGATGGGCTTGCCAGTCAGCAATGCCCATGTCCCACGAATGAATAAAAAAGAAAAGAGCTCTCCAGTTTCAATAATGGCCAGAACACTACCTTTCTACTTTGAAATAGAATAGTCTCTTTAACATCCACCTTAAGAAGAATGAAGCCTCGCTTAAATAGTCCATTCAAAAGAAGATGCGCCAGTAGTGCAGTACTCATTACTGTACTGAATCTCCAACATTCACTACCAACCAAGCCGAGAAGATATTGGAATAGGAAATGGTAAATTTGTATAAAATGTCAAACAGTGTCCATGGGCATGTGTAGAAAAGGTTAGTCATGGCACGGATCAACTCCGGCCTTCCAGAAAGTTAAAGTTTATTTGTTAGTCACAAGTAAGGCTTATATTAACACTGCAATGAAGGTACTGTGAAATTACCCTAGTTGCCACACTTCGGCACCTGTTCGGGTCAATGCACCTAACCAGCACGTCTTTGGACTGTGGGAGGAAACCGGAGCACCCGGGAGAAAATCCCCGCAGACACGGGGAGAGTGTGCAAACTCCACACAGACTGTGACCGAAACCAGGAATCGAAGCCGGGTCCCTGGTGCTGAGAGGCAGTAGTGCTAACCAATGTGTCACCGTGCCACCCAATTGACTGGATCCACTACAGTTAGTCTATCACTGCAATAGGTCCAAAGCAGACGCCATCTCCCTAGCCCTACACTCAACCCTGGTATACCTGGATAACAAGGACACTTATGTCTGACTCCTATTTGTTGACTACAGCTCAACCTTGAACATCATTATTCCTACAAAACACATCTCCAAATTCTGTGGCCTCGGGCTCAGCTCCTCCCTCTGCAACTGGATCCTAGACTTCCTAACTCACAGACAGTTGGGGGGGGGGGGGGTGCAGGAGGAGATAAATTATTATTCAGAATGGGAAAGGAATTTTTTTTCAAAGCATCAAAATGCTTTCCAACTGATTATTGTAACTGGGAAATACGGCAACCAATTTGTGCACAGCAAGTTCTCACAAACATCAATGCAATAAAGACTTGATGGTATGTTTTTAGTGATGTTGATAGAATAATTTACAACAAAACGTAAAAGAGATGGCATATTGGAATTGAAAGTAGAAAACACTAGGAATAAACAGCAGGTCCACTAGCAGCTGTGAAAAGAAGAGATGTGATTATTTCAGGTTTGGACTCTTAATGATGAAGGGAGTAGATTCTGCAATACCATTTTCCACTGTGTTCCATCAACATTAACCATTCTAAGTTAAGGTATAGAATCAACTCTATGTAAGGGCATTAGTTCCAACTCAATGAGCTTTCTTATCACAATTTTTCATTTTTTTCACTATTACTACTCTTGTATGACGAGGACAGCTTATAATGAGATGTCTGGTTTTACTATCCATTCTGTGGCTTCTGAGTGAAGAAATGAGATGCCTCCTGCAACAGATATTAGTGGAAAGGTTATTGCAATGCGTTCCATTGTCAGGAACTGATGGTCACAATCGCACCCCAGATTGCCCCTTATTGGGCACTCACAATGTTGAGTGCCATCCACTGTCTTGTTGGAGGTCGAAGCCAGTGACCTCTGCTGTTGGATCAGTGATGATATATGGGTTTATGTTGCACGCGCCCACAATTCTGTCCTTCAGGGTTGCACAACAACAGTTGCATGGATATTAGCTGCAGTTTCCCAGAAAGGTCAGCACACTTTTAACATTCTTTGATGTTTTTCAACTCCTTATGGATGGCAGGCTGAGCAATGTGAACTTAAATGTCCAAGATCACCGTGTACACAGCAAGTTCTCACAAATATCAATGCAATAAAGATCTGACGAAATGAAAGAAAGTAACTAATACTAAGAACAAGCCGTCAAAAAAGGAGCACAAGGCTAATGTATCTAATGGAACAGTGAAGACAGAAAGTGGAACCTCACCACGTGCAAGGAAAGCAAAAGCTTCATGAAGCTGGATTATTAAAAAAATGGGAAATCTGAATAGAAAAATATGTGATAGATAGTAGAATAAATTACAATAAATTGAAAAAGAGCTGCCTTACTGGAATTGGAATTTTGAGCAACTGCAGGGCCAGGAGGCAGAGCAGTATTCTGCAGCACTACCTTTTTCACATCTATACAGCGACATGCCTTCCACCAAATTCCAGGATGTCCATCTACATCCATGACATTTCACTGCTGATACAGACATCAGCACTGAAGGAAGCACGTAGGATACACACAAGCGACCTGCACATGCTGGAATGCCACTTCTGACCTCCACCACGAACAATCTGGCTTTCATCCTGGACAGAACTCTCACTTACCAACTTTTTCTCATCAACATCATCCTTTAAATAAAACTCTGGGTGCGCCTGTTGTGAAAATTCACTGCAACATCAATAGACGTTATTCTTAAGACTGTGATCCCTCGTTCTGGACTTCCCCAACATCGGGAACATTCTTACTGCATCTAGCCTGTTCAGTCCCATCAGGATGTTATATGTTTCTGTGAGAACCCCTCTTATTCTTCTAAATTTCAGTGAGTACAAGCTCAGTTGATCCAGTCTTGCTTCATATGTCAAGGGTAAACACTTCACACCCCAAGTGTAGCATCAGCCCTTTTCTTCCGATGATGTACAAAAGTACTCCATATGTTGTATTTACAAGGATAATTCTTTATGAAATTTGGACTAAATTTTTTAATAAACTTAGATTCATACAAATTTATGGAGGTTATCTGCAATCTAAAAGTCTAGAATACGGTAGTATCATGATTTAGCACATTATGCTTTCATCTCCGGATTTAAATACATTCAAAGAAAAAAACAGATGATCATCTCCCCCTTTTAATGCCCTATACATCCTACACAAGCAAAGTTGGAGTCAGCTCAACACCTGATGGTCTAGGATCCAAGGAATACTTTCTCACAGAAAGGCCACAGAAGGTTAACATAAGAAGTGGTCAAATTTGCAATAGTTGCTCACATCCATTCAATTAAACATTTGGAAATGCTTAATCCTGACAACAGATGCCCAGAATAGATGTTTGTTCTATCCCCTCATACTGAAATTCATCGTAGCAATGTTAGAGAAAGGAAGGCACCAATACATTATAAAAGAGAATCAGCAAATCAAGAACCGCGTTTCTGTTACCTTTTGCATTCAGTTGAACAAACTTCTCCACTGGATCTTTCAAACCAATGTGTCCAACTTCACAGGAATACTGACTGTTTTCATCTTCTTGGATTGTTGCAGTAAAGAGCAGCATGCTGCAGACACTGTGAGTGTAGTCAGGATAATCAAATTTAATCATTGAATGGGTATATTTGTTCAAATAGAAATTCTCTTCAGCTCCATTATTGTGCTTCAGCAAAGGGATTTTCTCTCCATCTATTATTTTATACCATATGATCTTCAGAGGATGTGGCTTGAAGAAATTTATCGGACAAGTCAGCATCACAGAATTGTTATGGTGCACGACTGGAGGTTTAATTATGTTCGCCAACTTAGGAGGAACTGAAAAAAAAACCACAAAGCATTCAGTTTTAATGGTACAACTTCTCAAGATAAATGTTATTGGTTCATCTTTTTATAATTAAAGGATATTATCTATTTATGTATTAAGCAATGTTGTGTCCATTATCTTAAGCGTTTTCAGTTTTCTGTAAGTTATACAAGTGATCAGCTCTCTGTTCTATCTTCTGCATCCTAACCCATGCTGCTGCTCTTGTTTGTTTTTACATGTACCAATCCCCCGACCCGCCACCAATGCTATTCCAAATTCAGGACAGGCATAACAAAAAGATAATGTCACTCAGAACGGAATTGGAAATATGGGACCAGCAACGTAAGCCTGTTCCACCATCCAATTAGATATCGGCGTTCTCCAGCTTAACTCCATATAGGAGAAGTTGGCCATTCAGCCCCTTAAGCCTGTTACGTTTCACATTTCATATTCCCATCTACGCCCAATAATCTTTGGTTTGATTTCCTTACCTAACAAAAATCTATCAACCTCCATCTTAAAGACATTCAATGACCCAGCTGTGGCTTTGGTACTCAAGTTGGTACTCAATGACTCTTCTGAAACAGAGTTCAAAAACACACAACCCTCAGAGAAACAAAATTCTCTTCATCTCACTCCTAGAAGGGCAACCCCTAATTTTAAAACTGTGCTCCCTAGTTCTAGACTCACCACAAGAGGAAACATGCTTTACACCAACACCTTGTCAAAACTGTTTAGAATCTTCAGCTCACTTCTCAATCTTCTAAATTCCAGGGGAATTAAGTCCAGTCCGTCTAAACGTTCCGAATTGCACATCCCACTCATTCCTGGTATCAATCTAGTAAACCTCCTCTGAACACATTAGTTGTGATGAGGTCTCATCAATATCCTTTACAGCTGAACCATAAAATCCTTATTTTGATGTTCAATTCCTCTTATAATAAAGGATATAATTCCATTAACATTCTTAATTTCTTGCTGTACCTGCATATTAATGTTTTGTGACTTATGTGCTAGAAAATCTAGATCCCTCTGTATCTCAGGATTTTGCAGCCATTTAAGTAATGAACGGGGTGGATTGGTGGCAAAGTGCTTAGCACTGCTGCCTCACAGCGCCAGGGACTTGGGTTCAATTCCTGGTTGGGTCACTATCTGTGAGGAGTCTGCACATTCTCCCGGTGTCTGCATGGGTTTCCTCCGGGCGCTCCAGTTTCCTCCCACAGTCCAAAAGACGTGGTTAGGTGCATTGGCCATGCTAAATTTTCCTTCAGTGTACTCGAATAGGCGCCGGAGCGTGGCGACTAGGGGATTTTCACAGTAACTTCACTGCAGTGTTAATGTAAGCCTACGTGTGACCTTAATAAATAAACTTTAAACTTAACTCTCTGTTTTTTCATTCTTTCTGTCATAGTGAACAACTTCACTTTTCACATAATATACTCCATCCACTTGTCTTGACTCCATAACTCATAACTACTACAGAGACTATAGTTCAATTGTACTTCATTGGTTGTAAAGAGCCTTGGCATGTCATGAGATTGTAAAGGACATTATTTAACAATGCTTTCTTTCAATAATCCTGCCCAACAAAAATCTATCAATCTCAACTCTGAAATATTCAAACCGACCTAGCCTCAACAGCTTTCCCAGCCCGAAATTGCTCCAAAATTCTAGACTCCTTTGCTAATGGGGAAAAGAATTGGTCAGAATCTCGTCTCTGACTCCAGGGCAGTGACAGAAACAGGAGATTGTAAGTGTGATGGAATACAAGGAGAGAAGGGTGAGGCAGGCAAAAAGGGGCAGTTCCAATAACTCAATTGCATTATTTGCTGAGAATCACCTCGAGCAGATTAAAATCAGATAAATAACCTCATATTCGTTTATATAAAACACCCAACAATCCAGTTATTTCCTAGTCTATCAATAAAATAGCTTTTTATTTATGGCTAAAAACCAAAGCCAATAGGTTTGAAAACGGACAGCGTGTCCAACTTGAGCACCAAAGCCACAGAAGGGAGCAAATTGAAGCCAAGGAGCCTTCATCCCATCCAAAGTGACACCAACGTCCTTGTGAAGAGGGTAAATAGATCAGCAGGAAGAATATAACAAGTATGTTGAGGAAGTGGTAAAAAAAATAAACTTGAGATTAGAGGGGGACAAGCTGTTGGAGTAGAAGTAGAAGGCTTAGTTGGGAAAATGCAATGATAAAACGTTAGACGAGAAAGGGACTTTGAGGTAATGAGAAGCAAAACGAATAAAAAGATAACAAAAACTTATAACTAGGAAAAAGAAAAAAGGCCAATAAACCAAGAGAAAATTGGACTCAAGATTGAGTGGTATGTAGACGAATGGACGAAGTGGTCAAAACAAACTGAATGAACTGGTAGCTTATGGATATGATATAGCAGCTATAATCAAAATAATTTAAGGTTTGGACAAACTGGGAACTTAATATTCCTGGTTAAACTTCTTCAGGAGAGATGCAGAAGGAACAAAGTGAGGTCAAGTGTGCATTAAGCATTCTATCCCACTGTTAAAATGCAAGGATATTTTAAAGGCTGAGGTTAGAACAAAATCTATATGGATACAGTTAAGGAAAGGAAGACAAATGCTTCTGTGTACTGATGTAGGCCACCAAATAGTAAAGATAAGCCAGCAGATGAAATATGTCAACATCTCAGAGAATTAAGAATAACTGGGTAATACGATGGTATGATTTTAAGTTGGTAAATAGATCAGCAGTGAAGATTTTTCAAAATGTTACATGAGGCTCAAAACAATGCAACAAAGGAAGGAGTGGAGGTAAAAGATAAACTGAAAAGGTGTATGACAAAACTAGAGTTAGAGTGTGATAGAAAATCAAAATATTTTTTAAATGAGCAGGTGAAAAGGGTGCAAGGGCCAGAAAAGCTGCAAAATGGTTACAAAATGATATTGAAGTCTATACTATTTCCTTTTAAAAATATATAATTAAAGGTAGAACACTCCTTTCCTAATTTGTGTCATTAATTAAAAAAATCATAATGCTATTAATGGAAAAAAATCTATAGGACTGTGTTTTGGCATTAGGGTTAGAAGAGTAAACATTGAACTATAAAGGGACTTGTTTTATACCATGTCTGTGTTAACTGTTGACTAAAGACTTTTCTTGAGGCCCCATTCTGTTCTCTGCTGAATTGCTATAATTCTCCCCCACTCCCTCCACAATCTTTCACAGCCTTGGTTCCAGATATATTCTAGTCTATTGATGCTATATTGAACATTTCAGTGCAGCTGTCCCTCCATTTTACCTTTTCAATTTCACACAGCTTTATTTCCTAAGTTAGTAATCATATAACTTAAAAACACTCGGACAGAATTCTAGATGGATAATTTTACAGCAACATGTAATTTTAACACTGTCATCTCTATGAGGAGGTCAAACTTTGTCAAGAGGCCCACTCTCAGGTAACTCACTGAAACACCATGGCAACATTCAACTCAAGAAGCATGTGGACATCCATAAAAGGTTGCTGCAAATATCATTAATCATTAATTTGAAAACTCAAAAGTGGCAGATCTAGGATACATGTCTTGGGCTTGCAACATTTAATATGATCACAAAACAGCGGAGGCTGGAAAGTGCCCAGATGTTCTACCTAACGGAATAGTGGATTTTGATTAAAAGCTTACCTCCCTTAATTTGTAAGTCAATCTTTCTAATGATGCCTTCACTGTCAGATGAATGCATCACTTTACATATGATTTGTGCATTATTGTCCACATTGATGTCAGGATAAACCTCAAGAACGCTGGAAATGCTGAATGTTCCATCATCATTTTTCTGAAAACTGACTGCCTTGACTTTCCATTCCACATCATTTTCATTCCTTTCACCAGTCCTTTCTCGTTTCCTGTCAGTGATGAAAGGGAAAAGGAATATGTCGTCTTCTTGCCATTCAGCGATCAACTTTTCACTGTCATTGCGTCTCTGCAAATACCAGCTGATAGTAATAACATTGGGTCGATATCCAGACACTTGGCATGCAAACTCTGCAAGTTCTTTGTGTACAACTTGCACAGGTCTTTGAATTTGTGACACGTTTGGTGCAACTAGGAATAAAGAAATAAAGCATTTTCAAGTTGGATCATTCAGAAAGGTTTTTCCAGCATTTTATTTCAGATTTCCAGCATCCACAGTATTTTGCTTTTATTTCAGAAGCTTCAAGATGTGGAGGATAAATTTAAAGAGCATCAGGAAAGGGTGCTAGACAGGCAGATCAGATCTCTGGTAATGGAGCACAGAGGAAATTTCAAAATATAATAGATCATTAAAGAACAAATGGGAAACAACAAAAATAATGATGGTCGCTGGCCAGGAGCATTGTTGTAAAGGCTTTTCATCTTGCACTCATCAGGTCTTGTTAATCTTTATGAAGGTGAAGTATTTATCGCGTATGCAGAAAATTCACTCAGGATTGGTCGCAGCAACTCACTTAACCATTTGGCCAATTCATGTTGTGCTGAACCAGTCAAGATAACGCATAAAGCTCTAAATCTCCTACTAACATTCTGGGGGTTGCAATTGACCAGAAACTAGAGTAGCCATTTAAATACAGTGACTTCAAGGGCAGGTCAGAAGCTAGGAATCCTGTGGCAAGTAACTCACCTCCTGACTCCCTAAAGTCTATTCAGCATCTACAAGACACAAGTTAGGAGTGTGATGGACTATCTCCACTTGCCTGATAAGTGCAGCTCCAACAACACTGAAGAAGCTGGACATCATCCAGGACAATGATTGGGATCCCTTCCACAAACATTCATTCCTGCCACCACCAACAGTGGCAGTGGTGTGTACCTTCTACAGGATGCACTGCAGAACACACCCAAGGTTCCTTAGGCAGCACTTTTCAAACTCACAACTGCTACCATCCATAAGGACAAGAGTGGCTGCCACATGGGAACATTGTCATCTGGAAGTTCCCCTCTAAATCACATCCCACCCCGACTTGGAAATATCACTGTTCTTTCACTGTAACTGGGGCAAAATCCTGGAATGTTCTCCCTAACAGCACTGTGGGTGTACCTACATCAGAGACTGCAGCGGTTCAAAAAGGCAACTCATCACCACCTTTTTGAAGACAATTAGAGATGGGAAATAAACACTGGGTTAGCCAAAGCTCACTTCCTATAAATGAATTTTTAGAAAATGCACAAGATTTTTGTGCATCTTGGGCAACCTATATAAACGTGGATGCAGTGAACCATGGGGAACAACGGTCACAGGATCATTTTTCACTAAAAAGATTTGTCCATGCAATGAAGCGAAAAATAGAAAAATTTCTCAAGAATCGTGCAGTCATCAAGACATATCTGAAGGTCAGAGATATTCAACTTATTAGATGGAATGTATCTCAAACTTAAAAATACATATTTATGAATTCAATAAAACCCCCACAACATTCATTGAACTTATAAACCCAGCCACTTGTGCATCTGAGTTCAACTTTATCACTTCCAGGCCCAGCTCTTGCTAACATTTTTGTTGGTTTCCAGGAGAAATGCTTCTTTAAGAGAATGACCCCTAACTATCTACCACATTCATACTTCTGAGAAGTAGATGATACATTTGCTATATTTGAAGCTGCAGGTAAGAATTTCCTTAAACATCTTAATGGGCTCCATGCCACACTCAAATACACCTTTAAAGTAGAACATTCTAATGAGCTTCCTTTCCTCGATTTTCTAATTGAGAAATCTGCCAAGAGTTGTCTACTACCTACTTTTACTACTACTTCTACAAGCGTACTTTCTCTGGTGAATATCCACGTTGATACACAACAGCTCTGGACCCTACAAGATTTGTCTTCTTGGCAACGTCAGTAATAAGTCCCAAGCCATGTGCTCAAGAAATCTTGATGCCAAGAAAGGCCACATCAAAGCTTTCCTGCAGGAAATTGGCTACCCTGATCACGTCATTGCTTGCTGACAAACTCATGAATAGGCCCCAGGGTTAACAATTCTGGTGCCCTGGAAGGACAAGGTATCGCAAGAATTTGAACAACAGGTGAAGCTAGCTGTTTCAAGCCACTACCATGCAGTAGCAACGAGTGGTATTCACCACTAACAGGATGCTGCCGTCAAGCCAAAAAGATCAATGAGTAATGTGACTTGAGTTCCTGTGCCAGTGAAATGCCAGGAATACAGGCCTTACATTCCAATATCTGGTGGATCATATCAAACAGCACATACCTTTGGCTGTTCTCAAAAGGCAGAGTATGGACTGCACTCAACCAGCCAGTGCTTGCAGGACTCAGAAAACAGGGTCGAACATTAAATATAATTCCGGAATCGGGCAGCACTTATTTAACAATCCAAACTGTGCTATTTCAACCATTCATAACAACCATTTCAAGGTTATCTGTTGGGGGGGGGGGGGGGTGGAGTTTACAATGGGGCTCACTTATGCTTACCAGAAACTACAGCTATTCACACAATCACAGAGGGTCATGTCCTCTGTAAACAAAAATAACATGTCCAGGCATTGCACTTTTTTCAACAAAAGAAAAGCTTGGGGGTGAGGGGTGCAACATTTCTCTGGGGTATTCTCATGGAAACGCCGTGAGCAGAATCAACTTGGCTAGTTTCAATTTAACTGAAAACTTGCAAACTGTTAATCGGTGCATTCTCCATGGCGACACATCCAACAATCAACATTCACCTGCCAATCAATCGGCACTCTTTCTTCATGATAAATTATAGTTCCCTTTGAAATTTGGCATTCTTGAGATTTTATCTTGATGAGTGCAAGACAAAAACCTTCAACAGTTTCTCTTTTCTTTGTAGCAATAGCGAAACAATTATGTATCTGTATTCCAAGCCTACGGAGTGATTTCAAAGCCAATGTGCCTGCAAACAAATTTGACTGGAACTGCCACAAGCGGAAGCAAAAAAAAATCCTAGCAAATTTGAGATACCATTGGTTAACCAGAAGATGCACAAATTTGTTGCAATAACAGCAACCAACCAGCAGTAAAAGTTCTCAACGCACAGCTTCCCTCCCCAGTCCATAACCCAAATTTCCTTTGGTGTCATCTTACTCTCAAGGTTATTCCCTAAACTGTCCAAAGTGGCACACAACCCCCAAAATGCAGCCTTACCTTTATATCTGAACCGCATAAAGAGGAAAATTATGAGTGCTATTACGGCAACAGAAATAATAATGCTTGCAATCACGCTTCCAACTATTGATGATGTTGACAGACGGATTTCTGCTTCTGTAAAAGAAAAGTTTCATATTTCTCACACAACTGGTTTCAATTGTACCACTACTCACCCCGTGTAATATTGTAGAATAGGATAAAGTATAGTAGATAAATACTTAGCACAGCTCTGGGTCAGCCAGTGCTCACAACTAATTGGCATTTATTTTCACACCCAAACATCTTGTATTGTTTGTACCCCAGTTGTGTTACTTAGAAAACTGGTTACTTGTAACATAAATGCAGTGCTCCACAAGGATGAGTGCTGAGACCACTGTTATTATCACTGTTATTCATAATTTACATTCATGTTTTGGGATTGGGAACAAATAACTTAAGATCAAAACTTGCAACTGATACCAAACATCGAGAGGGCAAAGCTAACACTGAAAAATACTGCAACATAATTAGAGAAGATATTGGAATATTTGCAGACCAGGTAGTTAAAAATAAACTTTAGCCTCAATAAATGAGGTACACTTGCGAAGAAAAAACAGAAACGTCATCCGCACTTTACAGTCATAGAAACACAATGGAATAGAAGTACAAGGGGATCTCAGGAAACAAATCGCTCAAAACAGCATTGCAACAAAAAGCATTTAAAAAGTAAGGAAAACTCTGGGATTTATTTCTAGAGGTACAGAATTTGTTAAACTTGTATAGGAACCTGGTCAGGTTGCATTCCGTGTACTGTGTACAGTTCTGGTCATGTACTAGTAAAAGAGACATACAATTATGGGAGAAAGTGTGGGGAAAAAAAGGTTTACAAGGATGGTACAGAACTAAGAGATTATCGGGGAAATATTGAATAGCTTGGGGGCCATCATCTTTGGAAACCGGAAGACTTATACGTGACCTGATAGAGGTCTTCAAAATTACAGATCAGTTGGACAAGGTAGAAATGGAGACACTGGGGGCAATTCTCCCACCCTGCCATGCTAATTTTCTAGCGCTGCGTGGTGGGAGAATCTCACATCAAGACATGTGTAGGATTCACGCATGCATTCCCGCCGCGTGCGCATCTCCCAGCGCTGGATTTCTGGCGCCATCTGATTCACACTGGAAACCGGCAGGAACACCAGGTAAATACTTTACATCTTATTTTAATGTCATTTTTATGCTATTAGAGGGCCCATTAGCATCTCCCACCCCACAAGAAGTATTTAAAGTTAAAGTTTTTTTTATTAGTCACAAGTAAGGCTTACATTAACACTGCAATGAAGTTACTGTGAAATTCTCCTCGTCGCTATATTACAGCATCTGCTCGGGTAAATGCACCCAACTAGCATATCTTTCAGACTGTGGGAGGAAACCGGAGCACCCGGAGGAAACCCATGCAGACACGGGGAGAACATGCAAACTCTACACAGTGACCCAAGCCGGGAATCGAACCCGGGTCCCTGGGGCAGCTAATCACTATACCACCCCAGTATTTCACTCCAGCAGGGTTCAGTCTAGCTCCCCACTTTCGGGGAACTGGCGGCCCAACCCCGCAGGAGGGAAGTGGGGGGCAACTGGGGCCCCCCCAGGGGGTCGGGTGGTGAGGGGTGGTGCCCCCTGGGTATGGGCACCCTGGCAATGCCAGCCTGTATTCCCTGGCACTGCCCAAGGGGCAAAGTGCCCATGGGAAACCTTGACACTGTCCACCAGACATCGGGCAGTGCCAAGGGGATAGGGCCTATAGGGGGGTGTGCCCTGGTGGGGGGTTCCGCTGCCACTCTGCATGGGGATTGATAGGGGCCGGAGGGAGGCCAGCGATCAAGACTGACTGGGGCAGGTCGGGACTGCTGGGGGGAGGTGGGGGTGAATTTGTTTTGGCGGGGGGGGGGGGGCTGGAGATCGGGCGGGCTGGGGGGTATTGACACTGCGGGTGGGGGGTTGGAGATCGGGGCCATCCAGGACGGGAAAGGGGTTCGAGGCTGGCCTGGGAATTGCCGGAGGGCCCACGATCGGGCCGTGGGGGGGGTTGGGGGGGCAGCACTGTGGGTTCCCAGGGCTGGCCAATGACTGAGCTGGCTCGCAACAGGAAGGCTGACAGTTTGGAGCCACTGCGCATGCGCAGAGGCACGCTGATTTCAGCCACTCAGGCGGGAATAGGCCCCGCGCCCTGAAATCTAATGATATTCACGCTGGTGGCCTCTGCATTGCACAAAGTGTGGGAGATTCTAGTGTGAACTCCCACTGAAAAAACCAGTGTGAATTACTCCAGTTTACAACCAGTGTGGTTATAAACACCAACGGAATAGTTGGCTGAATGGCCTCTTTCAGTGCTGTATATAATTTGCAACTTTATGTAAAAAATCTTAGGTAAGATTGGAGCCAAGTCTCGGAAACAATGGTCACAGGATCATTTTCCACTAAAAAGATTTGTTCAGGTAATGAAGGGGAAAATTGAAATCAATTAAACTTTCTCTAGATCATGCGGTCATCAAGACATATCTGACGGTCAGAAATAGATGCTTGGATGGAAAAAGTGTTCAACTCATTAGATGGAACGCTAATCTTATTTTTAAAAAATACATATTTATGAATTTGATAAACCTCCCAAATGCTTAGAACTGTAACAAAATATTCATAATATATAAGTAATCTAATTAGATCACATCAATAGAAAGAAGTTGATTGAGTTACATATTAACATTTTTGTAAAAATGTATCTTAATAAACACAAGAAATTTCAAAATTCATTAGCTGTCGTTATCAAACAAATCCACCTAAAAGTTTCTGATTTAGTTGTTTCCCCAAGAAGTAAAAACTGCAGTACATTGGATAACGCTGAAGTGTTTTTCAATAAAAAAAATGTTATACTTTGCATTTGTCATTGCAACTGACCTTTCAAAATCACCGAAGCTTTTACAGAGAGAGGCTCGGAAAACGTCTTATGTGTGACACGGCATTCGAAAGTGCTGCCAATGTCTTCTACACGAGGTTCCAACCTAACTTCAGTGGTTATGTTACATGTTCCATCAGGGTTTTTGACTGGCGGGGCAATGCAAATGTCCTTTAATAATTTTGGCTCTCCTTGTGATGGGGTTGTCTGAAACCATTCAGCACTGCTGTCACAAGGATAATAATCACTTAACTGGCAACCCAAGGCCATCTCTCCCCCTGTGCCAACTTCCACGATATTTTCTGAAATCACAGTCACTGTAGGACGTGCTGCCAAAATAAAGGATACAGTTAGTGTCACTAATAACTGTGGCTACACTTGAACAGTAATGCATTAGGTTGGATATGAGCGTGCTAAAATAAATTAGTGAAGAAATAGCAGAGGCACTGTTGGCTATGTATATTAAAAAAATAATTTGTAAATGGAATGTTGCCAGAGAAATAGAGCACAACTGGCGTGATTCCTATATTTAAAAAGAGAGTTGAACACACGGCCGAGCGGATGGCCAAAGAGAACATATTGTGTAGGGCTTAGGGGTAGCTAATCAGACTGGCAAAAGATGGGAAGTGGTGCTCGTCACTGCTGGGACCACTTTGTTCACCATTTACATTAACAATTTGGACTCTGGAACCAAAGTACAATTCCAAAACTTGCAGAAGGCAACAAAGTGGAAGCTGCAGACATCTCAGTGAAGAAGTGACAAAAATATATGACATCAATAAACTATTAACAAAATAGATCACTGAAATTAATTTGCCTGCAATAGTGGGAGCTGGTGCATTTTGGCAAGAAGAATAAGGGGGCCACATACTGGCTGGATAATAAGTGGAAATGAGGTAGAGAAGAAGGAATCTATGGGGTTCAGATACATTAATCACTAGAAGCAACTCTTATAAGGCTATTAAAAAAGGCAAATCCAGTACTGGGATTCATTTATAGAAGAATACAGTTGAAAAACAGTCTTAAACTTCCATAGAAATGTGATTATACCCCACCCAGAGTACCGTGCACCGTTCTGGTTTCCATATTATAAAATGGATATACAGCCATCAGAGAAGGTGTCAATACAATTCATAAGGATGGTACCAGAACTGCAAAATTATCAAGAAAGATTTAACAGGTTGGGCTTTTTTCTCTAGAAGCGAGAAGCTAAGGGTGATAGTTGTCTTCAACATAACAAAAAGGTTTCATGACCAGGTGGACCAAAAGGCCTGTTGTTATGTTGCAGACTCAACATAACTGAATGAATGACATCTTCCAGAAGTAAAAGGAACTATATAAATGTAAGCTCCTTCTTTCTTCATAAAGAGCAACATTGAAATTTCAGAGAAGCCTTACTATGTATGTGCAGGCTTTTAATCTGTTTCAGTTCCAATTGTGAAAAATACTTCAATGGCTCTTACAGATAATTAATCATATTTAACAGTAGTTAAGTGTTTATCCCTCGGCAACAATGTGCTTATTTGAGGCAAGTGCCACTTCCTCAACCAAACATACACTTGTTCTTTATTTCCTTCTCAAAATGCTGTCTTACACAGCCAATACTTCCAATTTTAACTTTTACTCTTGCTATTGATTCAACTAATTGATGTACAACATATTTAAATTACATAGCTTGATATCAACACGCATCAGGTCAGAAAGCATTAAACGCTAGGTAAAAATTATTTATTTTTTAAACCATTCTGATGAAAAGAACTCTGCTTCTCTCTCCACAGATTCCACCTGACCTGCTGATCATTTACAGCATTTTCGTTTCAGGATTTCCAACATCTGCAGCAGTTTGCTTTTATAACTAAGGGCATTCCCTCCACCAGATTACGTTTCCAAAAGCTATAAAGACAAACTTAAATGTGAAACTGCTGGCATTGGGTTACACTGCAAGTTATAAAAATTACAGTTACTGCACATAATTCAGCTTACCTAAAATCTCAAGCTTCACTATCTTAAAGGCCTTATCATTTGGTGGAATAACAACTTCACATTTATACTGTCCGGTGTGTTTAAATGTGACATGTCTTAGCAACAGTGACATGTTTCCATTTAGAATGGAGCTTTCCAAAAGCTCAGCTTCTGGCCATGCTTCCTTTATATTTCCAGAAGCGTAGGAAAAGGCTGTTGATGTTTCAGTGCCACGAGTGACTGTCCATAATACGCCCAAGTTCGTCGAGTTCAATGTCGCCCCAGTGAGTTTAGCGATTTCACACAGCAGGAGACCATTTTCATTATGATTTACTTCCACAGGACTTTGACTCACTCTCAATTCCAACTTGCTTTCTGCAGATTTAATAATAGAAGGTTGTTTTTGTTAGTGTCTACCAGACAAGACCGTGTCTACATTTATTTCAATGTACTAAAGAATGTAAAAAGACCATCCCAGCTTAACAGCTCTACATCAGCCTCTTCGCACATTGCTTCATCTAACCTCCTATTCCTTCCACCCTCATTTGCTTATCCAATGCTCTCTCCTGGTCATTCTCCCACCTCCCAACCTCCATAAACTTCAGCTCATTCTAAATTTCACTGCCCTTTTCCAATCCCGTTTACCCTTTGTCTCACCTGATCCCTGTGCTTGCTGACACTGGTTCAACAAGGCGAGGTATTCTCATTATTTTCAAATCCCACCAGGGCCTTCCTACCTCTCTGATCTTCTCCATCCCTGAAACCATCTGAGATCGATGCAGCCTGCCAGATCTGCCCGTTTGTTCAGCCCCAATTTTAATCACCCCATCAATGGTGGCCATGCTTTCAGCTGGCTAAGCTTTAAGCTCTGGAACTTCCTTCCTAAACCTCTTCTCTTTCCTTCTTTAGATGGTCCTACAAACCTGCATCTTTAGCCAAGCTTTTGGTCAACTGTCCTAACATCAACTAGCTGTTTGGCAGGACAGAACTTGAGTATCAATAAAGAGAGAGACATGTTGCTGAAGCTTTCTGTCTTGCACTCACAGGACAAACACAAGAATGGCACATTTCAAATAATAATCACAATTTATACTACAAGAGAATAGGGTGCTGATTGGTGGGCAAGTCGATGCTGCCATGCAGAAAGCAACCAGGGAAGCATTTTTGTCCTGAGCTTTTGGGCAATTCAATAAAGGCACAAGGCTTGACCATACTCCTCTGGGAGGAGTGGGTTTCGGTTCGTGGGGCACTGGCATCAGTACTGGGGAAAATAGGGCTGTACCATTGGAACAGCCTGCATCTGAACCGTGCTGGGACCAGTGTTCTTGCAAACCACATAACTAGGAAGGTAGAGAGGACATTAAACTAAATGTGTGCGCGCGGTGGGGTGGGGGGTCTGGGAAATCGTTCTGGATAAGGGAGGCTTACAAAGCAAAAGGAAATGGCAGCATCGCAAGGTTGCTATTTAGGTAATGATACCTAGAGTGGGACAGGAAGGGAGAGGACGTACAAACATAACAGCAGCAGCAAATAGGGTAAGGGGGGTGTGGGGTGGTAAAAAAAAGCAAAATTAATGGTTCTTTAGTTAAATGCATATAGTATTCATCACAAAATAATGAATGAATGGCACAAATTGAGGTTAATGGGTATGATCTTATATCCATTACAGATATGTGGTTACAAGGAGATCAAAGCTGGGAACTAAATAATCAGGGTATGTGACTTTTCATGAGGACAGACAGGAAGGAAAGCTTTGTTAGTATGAGATGGAATAAGTACAATAGCAAAAAACAGATCTTGGATCGGAAGATGTAGAATCCATGTGGGTGGAGGCAAGAAATAACAAGGGGAAGACAGTAGCTATAATGTAGGACTGAGAAAAATCAGAAGATAATGCAAAAAGGGTAGTACTTTAATCATAAGTGACTTTAATCTTCATGGGGATTGGGAAAATCAAATTGGCAGAGGTAGCCATGAGGAAGAATTCATAGAGTGTATTCGGGACAGTTTTGAAGAATATGTTGTGGATCCAAACAGGGATCAGAGTATTTTGGATCTGATGTGTAATGAGACAGGTTTAATAAACAATATCAGAGTAAAAGAACTCCTAAGAAACAGTGACCATAGCATGGTAGAATTTACCATTCAGTTTGAATGTGAGAAACTTGGGTCATAGAAACATATAAAGTAGATGCAGGAGTAGGCCATTCAGTCCTTTGAGCCTGTAGCACCATTCAATATGATCATGGCTGATCATGCACTCTCAGTATCTCATTCCCGCTTTCTCTCCATACCCCTTGATCCCTTAGCCGCAAGGGCCACATCCAGTTCCCTCCTGAACATATCTAACGAACTAGCCCCACCTGATTTCTGTGATAGAGAATTCCACAGGTTCAGAACTCTCAGAGTGAAGAAGTTCTTCCTCATCTCCGTCCTGAATGGCTTACCCCTTATTTTTAGACTGTGACCTCTAGTTCTGGACTTCCACAACATCAGGAACATTCTTCCCACATCTAGCCTATCCAGTCCCCTCAGGATTTTATATGTTTCAATGAGATCCCCTCTCATTCTTCTAAATTCCAGTGAGTACAAGCCTTGTCGATCCAGTCTTTCTTCATATGTCAGTCCTGCCATTCCAGGAATCAGTCTGGTGAACCTTTGCTGGACTCCCTCAATAGCAACAATTCCTCCGATTAGGAGACCAAAATTACACACAATATGCAAGGTATGGCCTCACCAAGGCCCTGTATAACTGCAGCAAGACATCCTTACTCCTATATTCAAATCCCCTTGCTTTGAAGGCGTGAAACAACTGTGCTAAATTTAAATAAGGGTAATTAACAAAGGAATAAGGGCAGAGTTAGTTGGAGCGGACTGGGAAAGGAGTTTGTCAGAAAAGACTGATCAGCAATGGCAGACATTTATGAAAATAGTTCGTGACTCGCAACAAATATAAGGAAGGAGGATTCTACGAAGGATATAAATCAGCTGTAGTTAACCAAGAAAGTTAAGAATAGCATTAAACTGAAAGAAAAAGCATGCAAAATGGCAAAGATTAGCGGTAAGTCAGAGGATTGGGAAAGTTTTAAAACAAACAAAAGATGATCAAAAAAAGAACAAAAAGGGAGAAGATAAACTATTAGGGTAAACTAACAAGTAATATAAAAATGGACAGTTAGAGCTTCTTTAAATATATTAAAAAGAAGAGAGAGACCAAAGTGATCATTGGCCCCTTAGAGAATTAGATTGGGGAAATAATAATGGGGAACCAGGATATATTCTGCATCAGTCTTCACGGTAGAAGACACTAATAGCATTCCAAAAATACTAGATGTCAAGGAGCAAAAGGGGTGGTGGAAATAAAAAAAAATAATGATCACTAGATAATTACTAAGGAAACTAATGGGGCTAAAGGCCAATAAATCCCCTGGACTTGATGGGTTGCATCCTAGGATATCATAGGAAGTAGCTACAGAGATAGTGGATGCACTGGTACTAGAATCTTTAAATTCTGGAAAAGTCCCAGGGGATTTGAAAACTGCCAACGAAAGCACCCTTATTCAAAAAGGTAGGACGATGACAACAGCTAACTATAGCTCGTTAGCTTAACATCTGCCATTGGCAAAATGTTAGAGTCCATCATAAAGGTTGTAATAGCAGAGCATTTAGGAATACGTAATATTATCAAGCAGAGTCAACATGGCTTCATGAGGGGGAAATCATGCCTGACAAATCTATTAGAATTCTTTGAGGTGGTATCAAGCAGGATAAATAAAGGGTAACCAGTAGATGTAATATACTTGAATTTCCAAAGACATTCAATAAGATACTGCACAAGAGGCTGTTTAATAAGGTAAAAGCCCATGACGTTGGGGGCAGTGTATTAGCATAGGTAGTGGGTTGGCTGACAGAAGACAGAGAGTTGGGATAAGAGGGACATTTTCAGGATGGCAACCTATAACTGGTGGAGTGTCACAGGGATCAGTGTGAGGCCATAATTATTTACAATATATATCAATGATTTGGACAAGGGAAGTGAAGGTACTATTGCCAAATTTGTCAATAACACAAAACTAGATGGGAAGGCAAGTGGTTAGGATGACAAAAAAAGTCTACAAAGGAATATAGATAGAGTCATAGAGGTTCAGAGATGTTTACAGGCCCTTCGGCCCAACTTGTCCATGCCGCCCTTTTTTTTTTAAAACCCCTAAACTAATCCCAATTGCCCGCATTTGGCCCATATCCCTCTATACCCATCGTACCCATGTAACTATCTAAATGCTTTTTGAAAGATAAAATTATACCCACCTCTACTACTACCTCAGACACTCACCACCCTGTGTGTGAAAAAATTGCCCCTCTGGACACTTTTGTATCTCGCCCCTCTCACCATAAATCTATGCCCTCTAGTTTTAGACTCCCCCACCTTTGGGAAAAGATATTGACTATCTACCTTGTCTATGCCCCTCATTATTTTATAGACCTCTATAAGGTCACCCCTCAGCATCCTACGCTCCAGAGAAAAAAATCACAGTCTATTCAGCCTCTCCTTATAACTCAATCCATCAAGTCCTGGTAGCATCCTAGTAAATCTTTTCTGCACTCTTTCTAGTTTAATAATATCTTTTCTATAATAGGGTGACCAAAATTGCACACAGTATTCCAAGTGTGGCCTTACCAATGTCTTGTACAACTTCAACAAGACGTCCCAACTCCTGTATTCAATGTTCTGACCGATGAAACCAAACATGCCGAATGCCTTCTTCACCACTCTGTCCACCTGTGACTCCACTTTCAAGGAGCTATGAACATGTACCCAGAGATCTCTTTGTTCTGTAACTCTCACCATTACCTCAGTAAATCCTGCCCTGGTTCAATCTACCAAAATGCATCACCTTGCATTTGTCCAAATTAAACTCCATCTGCCAATCGTCAGCCCACTGGTCCAACTGATCAAGATCCCGTTGCAATTGGAGATAACTTTCTTCACTGTCCACTATGCCACCAATCTTGGTGTCATCTGCAAACTTACTAACCATGCCTCCTATATTCTCATCCAAATCATTAATATAAATGACAAATAACAGTGGGCCCAGCACTGATCCCTGAGGCACACCGCTGGTCACAGGCCTCCAGTTTGAAAAACAACTCTCTACAACCACCCTCTGGCTTCTGTCAAGAAGCCAATTTTGTATCCATTTAGATACCTCACCCTGGATCCCATGAGATTTAACTTTATGCAACAACCTACCTTGCGATACCTTGTCAAAGGCCTTGCTAAAATCCATGCAGACAACATCAACTGCACTGCCCTCATCTACCTTCTTGGTTACCCCTTCAAAAAACTCAATTAAATTTGTGAGACATGATTTTCCACTCATAAAGTCACGCTGACTGTCCCTAATCAGTCCTTGCCTGTGGATTCTGTCTCTCAAAATACCTCCCAACAATTTACCCACCACAGATGTGAGGCTCACTGGCCTGTAGTTCCCAGGCTTTTCCCTGCAGTTCTTTTTAAACAAAGGCACAACATTTGTCACTCTCCAATCTTCAGGCACCTCACCCGTGACCATCGATGATTCAAATATCTCGGCTAGGGGACCCGCAATTTCCTCCCTAGCCTCCCACAACGTCCTGGGATATATTTCATCAGGTCCCGGGGATTTATCTACCTTGATGCGCTTTAAGACTTCCAGCACCTCCTTCTCTGTAATATGTACACTCCTCAAGACATCACTATTTATTTCCCCAAGTTCCCTAACATCCATGCTTTTCTCAACAGTAAATACTGATGAGAAATATTCATTTAGGATCTCACCCATCTCTTGTGGATCCGTACATAGATGACCTTGTTGATCCTTAAGTGGCCCTACTCTCTCCCTTGTTACTGTTTTGCCCTTTATGTGTTTAGATAGGTTAAGTGAGTGGGCAAAACACTTGGCAGATAGAATATAATGTAGGAAAATATGAAGTTACGTACTTTTGGTAGAAGATTAAAGGAGCTGAATATTATTTAAATGGAAAAAGACGACAGAAAGCTCCAGCTAGAGGGGGTCCTCATGCATAAATCACAAAAAGCTAGTACGCAAGTTCAACAGGTCATCGGGAAAGCATGTGGACTGTTGGCCTTTATTTCAAAAGGAGCAGAGTATAAAAATAGGAAGACTTGCAAGGCACTATACAAGACACTAGTTAGGCCACACCTGGAAAACTGTGAACAGTTTTAGTACCCTTATCTAAGGAAATAAATACTGGAATTTGAGGCAATACAGAGAAGGTTCACTCGGTTGATACCGAGGATTTTCTAATGGTCGGCGCTATACTCATTGTAGTTTTGACAGAGAGGCAACCTTACTGAGACATACAGGATTTCCATGGGGAAAAATCCAACATATCTCAGTACGGTTGCCTCTCAATGGGTGACCACCCACCCGATAACCTTTTAACACCCTTATAGATCAAAAGTCTATCTTACATTCAGTGACCTCCACTGCTTTGTGGGGAGGTCAAATTTACAACCCTTTTGGAAAGGGAAAAAACTCTGGGAATCCTCTTACTTTGAAACTGCAAACGACATTAAAGTTGACCCAATAATAACTGTCCAAAGGAAACTGGCTAAATAGTTGAATTGGGGAGGGGGGGGGGGGAAGTAGAACTCTGTTGGGAAAAGGGGCTAAATGGGTAGAGTGGGACTAACTGGAGGGGCTGTACCAGTCACGATGGGCCGAATGGCCCCCGATCAGGGTGAGCTCAACGTTTGTGGCTTTCACTTTAACCTCGTCGGCCGCTGTCCTCAACCTGCAGCCTCGGGGAATCATCAGCAAGAGGCCCGGGTACAAACCCCACCCTGGGCGGGCTGCGGTTCCTGATCGCCCCGCGCCAGGCCCGGCCTGAATTCGCCGGAATGTGCGCTCCCGCCCGTTCCCCGCCTCCGCCGCCCGTCTCGTCCTTCACCTGAAAGCTGTGCCAGAGTCACCAGCGCCACCACAAACGGCCACAAGTTCCCGGTCCGGCCCATTGCCCCTCACTCTCTCGGTCGCTCGGTTCCAGAAGCATTAAGCGTCTCAGCGAGGCCCAAGTTTCACTTTCCCCGGATGCCGGCCGCCTCTGCCACTGGAGGGCGCTGCTGTCACTTGTCCAATTCCGGGTGGGCGGAATGAGCAAAGATGCTTCTCTCCCAAACAAGTGGTTTGATTTATTATTATCACATGTATTGGGATACAGTGAAAAGTATTGCTTATTGTGCACTATATAGACAAAGCATACCGTTCATAGAGTACATAGGGGAGAAGGAAGGGAGAAGGTGCAGAATAGTGCTGGTGTTATAGTGATTTGATTTATTATTGTCACATGTATTAGGATACAGTGAATAGTGTTGTTTCTTGCATGCCATACAGACAAGGCACACCGTTCATAGAGAAGGAAAGGAGAGAGTGCAGAATATAGTGTCACAGTCATAAGATGTAGTGAAAGATCAACTTAGTGTGAGATAGGTCCATTCAAAAGTGGCACAGTGGTCAATACTGCTGCATCACAGTGCCAGGGCCCTGGATTCCATTCCTGGCTTGGGTCACCATCTGTATGGAGTCTGCACATTCTCCTCGTGTCTGCATGGGTTTCCTCCGAAAGCTTGTGTGGCTTTTGCTACCAAATAAACCTGTTGGACTTTAACCTAGTGTTGTTAAACTTCTTACTGGGTTTCCTCCCACAGTCCGAAAGATATGCTGGTTAAGTGCATTGGCCAAGCTAAATTCTCCCTCAGTGTAGCCGAACAGGTGCTGGAGTGTGGTGACTCGTGGATTTTCACAATAACTTCATTGCAGTGTTAATATAAGTCTACTTGTGACAATAATAAATAAACTTTAAACTTTAGGGGGCAGAGAAAGATCAACTTAATACATGGTGGGTCCATTCAAAAGTCTGATGGCAGCAGGGTAGAAACTGTTCTTGAGTCGGGTGGTAAGTGAGCTCAGGCTTTTGTATCTTTTTTCCCAACGGAAGAAGGGGGAAGAAATATGTCTGGGGTACGTGGGGTCCTTGATTATGCTGGCTGCTTTTCTGAGGCAGTGGCAACTGTAGACAGAGTTAATGGATGGCAGGCTTGTTTGCTTGATGGACTGGGCTACGTTCACAACCTTTTGTAGTTTTTTGCGGTCTTGGTCAGAGCAGGAGCCCTACCAAGCTGCGATACATCCAGAAAGGATGCTTTCTATAGTGTAACTGTAAAAGTTGGTGAGAGTTGTAGTGGACATATCAAATTTCCTTAGCTTCCTGAGAAATTGGAGGCATTGGTGGGCTTTCTGAGGATGATAAAGGTACACGAAAAACAAACACAGGCCAAGCTAATTCATTGATTCATAAAATTAAATACATAAATATCTCTCTAATTTATTATATATTTGCCCTCAATATTTGATTTATCTGATTTTATAACTTTTCCTTTAAAAATCACATAGGGTATACATTTAGAAGGGAACAGTTTGTTATTTGTTTAGCTATTCATGAAGGTCAATACCATATAGAAAAGATCAATCTAAATCAATCAGGAAATGCTGCACCTGTTGTAGGTATGGATTCTCAAAAAGCATTAAAAGGCACAACAGTTGTCAGCCTATCCACTTTGGTAGTGTAGAAAGTAGTGCATTCGCTAAATCATCCATAACAAGGACTTCCAACAATTCCTGAACTGAATAGCTATATTACAATATTTATGATCTGCCCGCACTCCTGCCACATGAAATCTTTTGTATGCCATTACGTTTTCACATGACCACTTGGTCTACATCTTTCCTGTTTAGTTGGTGGCATGAGATATAATAGTGAAATAGGAAATTACGTACAGAGCATTGTATTACATGCAATTAAACAAACTGACAATGCATGACTATTTACATATGTTGGAGGCATGGATTAAGCTGTAGCAACTAGTGCATAGCCAATCGCATCTCTACCTCTCTCCCATTTTTCTGTTGAAAGTAAATACTGAAATTCAAAAGTCTGCAGTAAAAAAGTCATGAAATCTTGTGTTCGGCTTGCTCAGGCTCCCCGAGTGTGTGATTACACCAGTTGGTGGTGCTGTTGTCTTTTTGTGAACAGCGTCCTCACTGTTAGCAACACAGGATGTTTTATCTGTGTGTTTATCAGGTGCAGGATTCACTGCATTGGCCTCTGCAGGAATCTACATATCCGCTTGATGCGCTATCAATAAGGCGAAAGACTACCGGTGTGCCAATACAAGTGTAGGCTTTTATTCACAACAGAATCAGGAGCAGATCCCAACAAATAACCGACCTGGACTGAACAAGGGGGAGGAGACAGCCACCTTTATACTAGGTGCCGAGGGGAGGAACCAAACCGGAAGGGGATGTGTCCAGGTATGACAAACACACACAACGGTGGTCCAAATAGGACAAAGGCACAACTGAGGTCCACCACACCACTGGTGCAGGGGGCTGGTGCCATAGGCCAGACGACTGAAGTGCTGTGCTACCCATTGGTGCTGATTGTACTACTTGCAGAATTGACCCCGATTGCATACATAGTGGGCATCATCTGAGACTACTTCGCAACTGTTCAGTTATGGGCACTACTGTGAATCCCTGCCAACTGGTGATGGCCACATGTAGACTGAATCCTGACCTTTTGACCTGGTGTTAGAGGACCAAGTCTGTAGGCTTCTCAATCTGCATTACAGGAGGGAATCATTCACATTGGTTTCAAGTTTAGACTGCAGCAGAGCTTTAACAATAGAAATCATGGTCCTGGTGTGCCTGTAAAAGTTTGTTGTGCTGATGAGAGTAGGCCCTGTCGTGGTAGATTTTGCAGGCTGTGGTGTGCAGCGTAGTAGTCTGTGAAATCCCGTACACATTTCTTTAGAAGATGCTTAGTGAGCTAACTGCCCATTCCACCAAATGGTTTAACTGTGAATAGGAGACTGTTCATGATATGTTCAAAGTTCCATGTGAGTGCAAAATTGCAAACTTCATCAGCGATGAATTATAAATCATAGAAAAACTCTACAATGCAGAAGGAGGCCATTTGGCCCATCAAGTCTGCATTGACAACAATCCCACCTAGCCTTATCCTCGCAAACCCCACATATTTACCCCTCAATCCCTCTAACCTACGCACCTCGGGACACTATGGGGCAATTTAGCAGGGCCAATGCACCTAGCCTGCAAATCTTTGGAGTGTGGGAGGAAACTGGAGCACCCGGAGGAAACCCACGTAGACACGGGGAGAACGTGCAAACTCCGCGCATACGGTGACCCAAGCCGGGAATCAAACCCAGGTCGCTGGAGCTGTGAGGCAGCAGTGCTAACCATTGTGCCACCATGCCGCCCCATATTGCCAACAATTGTCTGTCATGGGTCTGGGTAGGATACTGTGTGTGACAAAGCGTCTCTCAAGCTTGATTATTACTGCTTTGCTTGTCATGTTTGAGGGATTAAATTCCACCCTAAGTTGCTCTTCAATCATGAGATGTCCTTAACTCTGGCACCAAACAGGCAACATAACCTTGAGGATTCTCTCTCAGCTGCAGAGAAGAGTCTCTATCTTCCTAACTGTACAGTCAACAACTACTACATTCGTTTTCACTCTCCCATTTGAATGGCCAACCCTCAGTGCTTTGGGCAGCTGTTTGTGTTACCTGCAGTCCTTGTTCTCATCCACGCAGGCTGCTCTATCCCCCGTCAACACTTTGGCAAATCAAACCACAAAGCTGTGCTCCTGCTCCCAGCTTACAAGCAAAAAGTGAAGCAGGAGAATCTGATAAAGAAAGTCGTGCAATGTTGGTCTGAGGCAACGGATGATCTCCTATGGGCCTGCTTCCAATTAATGGACTGGTCAATATTCAAGAACTCAACGACCAACCTAAATGTGTATGCCACTACAGTAACAGACTTCATTAGTAAGTGTGTTGAAGACGGCCAAAGAAGCCAATCTGAGTGTTTCCCAACTGGAAAACATTAGCAGGGACATCTGAAGCATTCAAGTCGGGTGACCCTGACCGAGACAAGAAATCCTGATACGATCTACAGAGAACCATCAAAGATGCTAAGAGACAATACTGGAGCAAGCTAGAGTCCCAGGCTAGCCACACAAACACCCATCGATTGTGGCAAAGTTTACATGACATAACAGGCCACAAGGTGAAGACGAGTAGAATCACTGACAACAAGGCACCCCTCCCCGATGAGCTCAATGCATTCTATGCTCACTTTGAGCAGGAGGCCAGAGAGAGGATGTCACCTGCCCCGACAGCCTCCGTCAAACCGGTATCCAAGGTCACCATCACAGACATCAGATGTTAACCCACAAAAAGCGATTGGCCATGATGGGGGTCCCCGGACAAGAACTTAGCTCCTGCGTGGACCAGCAGACAGGAGTATTCTCCGACATCTTTAACCTTTCTTTACTCTAATCTGAGGTTCCTATCTGCTTCAAGAAAACGACCATAATTCCTATACCAAAGAAAAGCCAGGCAGCGTGCCTTACTGACTACCACCAAGTGGCTCTGCGATCCATCAATATGAAGTGCTTCAAAAGGTTAGTCACGGAATGCATCAACTCCGGTTTCCCAGATTGCCTGGATCCACCGCATTTTGCCTATCACTGTAACAGATCCACAGCAGACACCATCTCCCTGGCCCTGTACTCAACCCTGAAACACCTGGTTAACAAGGACACTTATGTCAGACTCCTGTTTATTGACTACAACTCAGCCTTCAACACCATTAATCCAACAAAACTTATCTGCAAACTCCGTGGCCTCGGGCTCTATTCCTCCCTCTGTGACTGGATCCTCAACTTCCTAACACATAGAACGCAATCAATGAAGATAGGTAACAACACCTCCTCCATGATTATCCTTAACATCGGTGCCCCACAAGGCTGTGTCCTCAGACCCTTCCATACTACTTGTACACCTATGACTGTGTGGCCAAATTCCCTTCCAACTCGATTTTCAAGTTTGCTGATGACACCACCGTAGTGAGTCGGTTCTCAAACAATGATGAGACAGAGTACAGGAAAGAGATAGAGAACCTAGTGAAATGGTACAATGACAATAATCTCTCCCTCAATGTCAGCAAAATGAAGGAGCTAGTCACCAACTTCAGGAAGCATAGAGGAGAACATGCCCTGTCTATTTTAACAGTGATGAAGTGGAGTTGGTCGAAAGCTTCAAGTTTCAAGGTTTTCAGATCACCAACAACTTGTCCTGGTCCCTCATACCATCGTTATTGTTAAGAAAGCTCAGCAATGCCTCTACTTCTCAGGAGGTTAAGGAAATTTGGCATATCCACGATGACTCTCACCAGATTTTTCAGATGCACCATAGAAAGCATCCTATCGAGATGTATCACAGCTTGGTATGGCTCCTGCTCTGATCAAGACCGCAAGAAACTACAAAAGGTTGTAAACGTAGCCCACTCCATCACGCAAACCAGTCTCCCAACCATTGACTCAATTTACACTTCCCACTGCCTTGGGAAAGCAGCCAACATAATCAAGGATCCCTTGCACCACGGACATACTCTCTTCCACCTTCTTCCATTGAGAAAAAGATACAAGAGTCTGAAAACACGTACCAACAGACTCAAGAACAGCTTCTTCCCTCTGCCATCGGACTTCTGAATGGTCCTATCATATATTAAGCTGATCTTTCTCTTCATTGTACCTGTAACTGCAACACTAAATTCTTCACGCTCTCCTCTCCTTCTCCTCTATGTACTCTATGAACGGTATGTTTTCTCTGTATAGCGCGCAAGAATCAATACTTTTCACTGTATCCCAATACATGCGACAATAATAAATCAAATCAAATCAAAGAATTTCAAACCTGTTAAAAAAGTGGCCTGAGGCTCCTTCGGTGCTACCGTCTGTATCCTGCCTCACCCAGTCACACCCTCCTATCCCTGACCGCAGACTTAACCGGATTTACTTAACACAAGGGTTCTGACTGCCTGTAGGAATAAAGTGCCCAGGTAAATCTCTCCCTCCCTCATGCATTGCAGTGCGTGATGCTCAGACTCTAGCTCATCGATTTTGAGCCAAATTTCCTCTGCAGTTGAAAGCCTGGGGCACAAAATGGTCACCATCAGCGGCAGGGTCCAAGACATGGCTGAGTCACAGCGGCCCATGGCCGACTTCCTGCGGGCCACAGCTGAGAGCCTCAGGACCCTTCTGAGTCACTGCGGTCCATGGCTGGAGGAGCTCAGGAGCATTCTGGAGACCCAGCCAGCCATGGCCAAAGGCCTCGAGAGCATGGCCCAGTCACCAGCGGAACATACTGAGAGGCTGTAGAGCTTTGCCCAATCTCAGGGGACACCTACTGTGTGCAGCGAGATGCTGGCCCAGACTCCGAGGGCCATCGTCGAGGACTTGCACGTTGGGGCTTCTGGAGTTCAGTCCAGCTGCTCCGACATCCCATGGAATGACCCAGGGGCCATTGGCACCCAGAGGGAGGAGGAAGGCTGGAG